>NC_079314.1:51205378-51505655 GCF_029931775.1 Euleptes europaea
TAAAAATATTTAGCTGTAAATTGGCTTAATTAAACTTACTCTGTGTGATCAACAGACAGTCAAGTTTATTTGTCCAATTGATTTTGGATATCCATAAAATAAAGCATTATGCAATATGAGTAAGGATTAAAGGGAGATTCTTTGGAAGTAAAATTTTAAAAAGTGCATTGTAGCAAAAAAAAAAAACCCTCCAAAACATTAAAGATAAGGAGCCCAATAGGATTGATGCTGTAGCTTTCTTGTACAGCAAAGAGGCGTAAAAAAAAAAAAAGACTTATTAATTGGGTTGGGCAGAAAATGTCAATTTTAAAGAAAATAATTAGGAAAAAGTCTGTTTACAAAAAGCCCTGTTGTTAGCGTGCCAGCTAACTCTTCCCACAAGGAAATTGTTCTCTCGTTCTTTCTTATCTGAGCAGCAGATGTAATGCAAGCAGACAAGCCATGCTAAAGGGAAGCCGTGTTCCCCTGGAAGTCTGTGTCCCAACAGTTATATATACCTATACTGATCTCCATTTAAAATAAAGCAATGCCATGTGTATGAAAAGGAGACCTCGGTGTAGATTCAATTCTGTGTGAAGCTGCTCCTGTGTCTTTTCTGGGATCCAATGGCTGGGTCCATAATAATGTGCACGGACATTTTTGGCATCCTTTTCTCCACATCCTTTACTCCACTCTTGAGTAGTGACTGATGGTTGTGAAAGTTACAGGTATGAACCCTTGATGAGATTTCAGGGCAACAGAAATCTTGGAGTATTCTCCTGAGTACTAAGTGATTGCCAGGATGGGTGTTGATAATGCAATTAGTGGTCTGCTCAGGGCGCTGATTGAATCATCTTAGAGTAAGACAATGGAGATTAGTCAGCCCCTTTGTCCAGCTTGGCATTCCCTGAGCCATGGGAAAATGCACAGCTGCCAACTCCTTCCTGCCTCTGACAAGCACACAAGATGGATTCCTCACTGAGAGGCATCCATTTTGTGTGGAGCAGTGCTTTGCTGTAATGCCAGTTTCGGGACCCTGTGCCTTTAACTACATCCCACTGATGGAGGAGAGGTCTGGCTGCTTACACCGCCAGCCAGGACCCACCCCCAACGAGCCAGGGACTGACTGGCCCATTTGAATCAGGGAGCAGGCACAGGGACCAAGCCGCCAGGTGGGACAGTTTCTGCCGGGAAGGACACTGCAGCTGTGGCAAGCTTCCCACTTGCCGCCATTTTGCGGCTATATGCTCCAGAGCCAACCTGAGCCCCCCCCCCCCCCCGCGTGGCCCAGCAAACAGGGCCCGCAGGTAAGTGTGGACCTGTGCTTAATAACAGAATAGGTGACTCATAACTATGTACCTTTTTTAAAAAAAGTACTCTCGGCTCATCATGGTTATATTGACCCAGTGTTTCTTAACAAGAATGGGAGGTGAACTGTTTGTATGTGCATGACCCAGTAGCTCACCAAGCAACTCATACAGGAAGGGACTGCAAAAAGGAGCACACCACAAGTATGGAAAAGAAACAGAGAAGGGTAACTGACATTATCCAGATAACTAGTTTGGAAAAGAAATGTTGTCTAAGGGCATAAATTAAAGATTTATGAAATTATGGGTGCAGGGGTGAAATTGATGAAGAGAGATTGTTTCCTACTTTGCAAATAGTAGAATTGAGGGTCAAACTATGAATCTGATTATCAGGCTTAAGGCACACAAAAGGCAAAACTGATTTTCATAATTCATAAGTGACCTATATAATTCACTATCATAAGAGGGAAGCAATCCTAAGCAAGTCTGCTTAGAAGTAAAGTGTCCTGTTATTCAATGGGTGTTACTCCCAGGAAAGTGTCCTTAGGATTGCAACTGATGCCTTTTAAAAAAGATCAGACAACTTAATGGAGAATCCACGAACACTCACACACACTAGTGGATAGTAGCCATGAATGAAATGAAACCTCTATGTTCAGAGGCAGTAGATTTCCAGATGTCAGAGATGAGAAACAGGAAGTCACTCTCACCTGTGCCTTATTTGTAAGTGCTAGAGGCATCAATTGAAAATGAATAGTGCTAGACTGTGTGGATCTTGGTCTGATTTCACAAGGCAATTCTCACTTTTTATGATGGTTGCAATCACTACTAAGACAGAAACAATATATCTAATTCTCATCATGGCCAGTGAACGGACAAGACAGATCTTTTTACAAACCTGATCAAAGCTGCAGATTAGCAGAGAAATCTGAAATCTTAAAAAAAAATATTGAGGGTTTAAAACTCTTCTAAAAATAGAAGAGCCTATACCTTTAAGAAATGAATGCTCTCAGTTGCTATTATGTGGCTTGCTAAGCAACCACAACAGTATTTTCAGCCTTTAAATCTGGGTTTTCATCAGTAAAAGGCATGGGAAAGGGGGCAGGGCCCTTTCCAGGGTTATTTTGGCCTCCCAGTCTACTCCTGCTCTCATTTTGGCCATTCAGTACAATGGCTACTGGTCTCTGCATACATTACACATGCGTGCTGGAGATGGCATCCCATAATTGTCTTTAGCATGTTCTGTGAAAGCAATAAAATGTTCCTTGTGGGTAGGGATTCTAGTATTTAAATGAGCACTTTAGGTTACCCCTAGTTGGAATGTTGACAGCATTGATTTACGTATTTATTACCACCTTTTGATGTTGTTTTCTTGTGTCCTCTCAACTGGAACTTTATGGTTCAGCTGGAGACCACTACCTTCTTATCTATACTTTATCAGTCACATGTCACAGTTCTAGGACCCTAAGCTTCAGTTCCCATTCACAGATCTTCTTGTTCTTTATATTTCACACTTTTCCAAACAAGATGTTCCATAAACAAAGTTGCATCAATAAGGTCTGTCAGTTTAGCAAGTTTAAAGGTTTGACCAGAGAAATAGCAGACATACATTTTAAGCAAACTCCATTCAGCTTTATATCTTTTGAACCTTTTGCTTTATACCAAAGGTAGAAATGTGACTTTCTAAATTACTATCTCCTTTAAATTTGATTTTCCAATGGGTGCCCACTACATGGCAGGGGGGGGGGCAAATAAAAGAAAAGTTGATCGCTGAGTGGGAAGCAGAGAAGGAAGCAGGGAACAGGGTGAGAATATGCGAGCTGCCAAGAAAAAAATTAGGGGGAAGTGTGGAGAAGAGGATACAGGGGGAAATGAAGTGACTCCCACAAGTGCTGGGGGTTCCATGCTTGTTTATATTCTGATTCCACACTGAGTATAGTATAAATAAAAATATTTTTGTTATTAAGTTAATAACTGTTCCAGATTTTCTTTTGTAAGATTTTCTTTTGTAAGTAAACGATTAAGCTTCCAAAGAAATACACCTGGGGGCTGAAGTTGGAACAATGAACATCTCTGTTTTGTTTTTGTCTCAGAACAAGTTTCATAAACTGGAAGCTAAGAAACTGCATGAGAAGCATTTGAGATATCAATGTTTTGTTGCTTCAATGATATTTAAATTGGCTTACAAACTAAACAGGCATAATTAGGTCATTTAGTTGAAGTAAGTCATATGTCTTTCAGGAGTTGCAAAGTATGCATTTTATCCAACTCTGGAAGATATAATGGTAGAAACTGATATTGATAAGTAGTAGTGCCTTTGGATCCAGACTTGAGATAGAAGTCCAGGGGGCCACACTCAAAGGTTCAGGGTGGGGTAGCTCTTGGTAGCCAGTGCTATTGACTACAATCAGACTTCTGAGTAAATGCGTAAAACTGGATTACCGTATTTTTCTGTGTATAAGATGACATTTTTTTCTTTAAAATTTTGCCCCAAAATTGGGGATTGTCTTATACACGGAAGCCAGTCATTGCCGCTGGCCCCGCCCATCAGCTGATGGGCGGGGCCGGCGGCGACAGCCAGCTAGGGCCACTGGCCTCTTTCCCCACTCGTTCTCTTCTCTGACCATTAGCTGATGGGTGGGGAAGAGAGCAAGAGGCCAAAGAGTCCTGTCGCCCTGACTGGCCAGCAGCCAGCGTTCAAACCAGTCAATGGGATTCTTCCGCTTGCTCTCTTCCCCGCCTGACAGCTGACAGGCGGGGAAGAGAGCAAGTAGGGAAAGCGAGTGGGAAAAGAGGCCGGTGGCCCTGGCCGGCTGGCAGCTGGCATTCAAACCAGTCGCTGCCAGCCCCACCCATCAGCTTCATATTTGTATGCACTTGTTAGTGTAGCTTTTAATTTTCATATGAAAAACTGAGCTTACAGTCCTCAGTGGGCCATTCAGGAAACAGGTATGTTGGCTGAATTTTTCACCCAGTGTTATTGATTTCAAAGGTAATAAGCCTTTGATTGTAAACTTCAGGGACTGTGTGGTGATGCTGGTTTAATTTCATAGTGGAAATAAACATATGCAGAGAATGAATAAAAAGGAAGGAGCGAAGATTATTGGAGAGAAAACTTCAAATGGTGTTTTTTGTTTTTTTTGGTAAATGTATATACATCAAATAGGGAAATACTACAATAACCAGGTTTTTTGCCTTCAGCCTGTCTAAGGTCATGAGGGTTGGAGTCTGTCCACTAGTCCGAAAAGGAAAGGCTGTTTGCAAGAGTTCTGGGGTGTGTTTTCCTGGAAAAGGTGAGAGGCTCAAAGGAGAACACTGTCAAATAAACCTTGTGCCTTATATGAAAATTTTTGTTGAGCTGTTGTTGAACTGCTGGGAGCAGATGTTCTTTTCATTTACCTCTAAATGTAAGTTTAATACTCTGTTTGAATTATTTAAAATGGATCCCGTTCTCTGTATAGCTTGATAGTACTTGCCATTTCATAATCTATAACCATCAATAGAATATATTCTAAACATTTAGGAAAAATGAAAATATCAGAGGAAACATTATTTAAATGTTTCAAGTCCACATTTGCATGACACATGTTTAATCTTTTCCAATACCAAAGTATATTTAATGAATTGAAATTTAAGGTACCGTGCTGTTATTGTTAGATTATTTTCTTTTATTCCTGTAAATCATTTTTGTTTGTTTTTGCTTTTCCTCTGGTGTTCACCTTTTCTCCTTCTTTGTTTCCTTTTGCCAGCTTTTCTGCAGTTTTTATCTCTATGGCAAGATATTGATTGTGTATCTTAATTTTTTGTCACTTAATCCTACCGCTGCTTTTTCATCTATTGTATTTCTGTCATTAAAATCTTTATATGTATCATAAATATATGTTTAGTGGTGATATCACTAGAGGGCAGCATTGATTAAATTAGTGTACTAAATAATAGGCGCACGACCTTGCATCTTAAAAAAGCATATGAACCTTGATTACAAACCAAATTATCTACTCCCAAATTTTTGCATTTTAGGTTTTATCTCCTATTCTGTCTTCCTTAATAATGTTGTTTTTTAAATGTTAGTATGGAAACATTTGCATAGTTAAGGCCAGATGGGAGAAATTTTGTTTTCATATGCTTGGAAATGATGGCAGCGGAATCAGTAAACAGTTAAGTTATTTTACATTAATTTTGATAAATATGAAGGTGTCGACTCATTTGTTCTTATTGACTTACAGGTCTCCTGACAAATGCAACAACAGAGAAGCCTTGTAGGAGTTTTTAGGCTCTGTGTGGGCTACATTCCCTAGTCAAGTTTCACTGCTGTGGATCATCATACATTCTATGTCATCCGTCCGACTGTCTGTTTCTCTGTAATTCATAAAAGACAGCATAATTCTACGTAAGGAGCTAAAGTCTGTTCTATTATACTAAAGAGCACTGGACTAAGGAATAGAGATATAAGAGAAATGTTTGGGCATTAGCAATACAAAAACAAAACAAACCCACAAAGACAGTTCACGGTTAACGTCTCATCTGCGTTTTGCTCCGCTTCTGGACTTGATGTGTTGTCAAGTTTTAATCTGAAGAGTCAGCCAGGGTGGAGAGTACTCATCCCAAACAGCCTTAGAGAAGACTGCTTTTGTCTACAGGAGGACACTAAGGTGCAAAAGAGAGTTTCTTCTTGCACCCTAGACTGCGTGGATTGATTTTATTTTCTTATGTTTCAGTATATACAATAGACCAAAGAGCAAAAAATCTATTTTAAAGTGGACAAATGGTACTGTTAACGGAGTTATTTGGGTTCAGCAGCATGGGGACCACCCCGCACGAATACAGCTCACCTAGTGCTACAGTGTTACTGCCCAGCAGCAGTCTCTGTGGAACACTGCCTCAAATGCTGGAACTGATCTCGGAGAAACGTACACTAAAGCCCACAATGGAACAAGGAGAGAAAATCATCATTCTTCAACACGGAAACAGAACTTTGAGCAGAAATGACACAAACTGTCTACGCACCACCTTTACTCCTCTGTGCTTAGATTGACTTCTCGTACTAAAATCATTTTGAGTTTAACCAGTTCGACATGCCTCTTCTATGGTTCCATTTTTTGATCGTTAAAAGTTGGATAATACAGTATTTGCAAAGAGCATGTTTGGTCATTTGTGGCCTATGTCTCATCTGATACACCATTTAGCACCTGAAAGCAAATCCAAGGGGGCGGGGAAGTAACACTTGTTTGAAAGAGATCATTTAAATGTATTTTGAAAAGCCTAAAGTTATATATTTAACAGTTTTTATATGTTGTATATTTGTAGAAAATCCTATTTAACAATTAACGTGGCAACTCTGATGGTCATGATGAAAAAAGAAAAGTTCAGAGTTAAGTTGTTGTTTTATTACTTCAGTTGTTTCTGAAGTGACTGGTGTAGTTTGCTTTCTTCCATTGGGGCATTCCAGATGTGAAGCATGACCAGAGAGGACTCTGTAGAAAAGCAAAGAATAATGTTGTTTATATTACATAAATGCATTCAACCATTGCACTGTTGGAAGGCTTTCTCTCTCTTTCTCTCTCTCTTTCTTTCTCCCCCCTTTTTGAGGAGGGGTCTTTATATACCAGTAAAACAGTGTACAAATATTTTAATCATTTGCTTTCCATATTGAGTTATTTTTTTTCTTTCTCTCTGTTCTTCCCCTCCTTTGTCAATTGGATTTACAAAAAATCAGTTTGCAGTTTGTTCCTTGATCAAGATCAGGGGTCCCCAATGTGCTGCCTGTGGGCTCCACGGCACCCACTGACAACTTTCCTGGCACACACCAAGTGTTTTAAGAAAGTGAGTGTGGACAGGTGGAGCTTTTGCTTATTAACGCTTCTGATTGGCCATTGGACATTTGATTAGCTGTGCATATATTTTTTTAAATGTTGGTTTGCCAGTGGCAGCCATGTTGTGGCTGAGCCTAACATGCTATGTCAGAATTCAGAAGGTGTGTGCAGGCTTAAAGAGTTTGGGGACTCCTCATCTAGATGTAGTTTCTTTTTTTCTTTTACCTCATCTTTTAGAAAGCCCCCCTCTTCAACACTTTAGAATAGAGAAAATTTAGAGTGCTATTTAAGAAACAATAAAAGTTAAAAAGATAGAAACAAAAAAAATCCAAATGTAACTTTTTGTCTATAAGTCTGGCTCATAGTGATATGATAAGGTCAACAAATGGTCTTTCCTCCTCCCCCACAAGTATTTGCCAACATGAAACTTTCTCCTAATGCCCACTGTAGTATACTACCTAAATACTCTAATTAACTTTTAGTATTATGCTAGTTCTATGCTACTAAAGAAAAGAAATATATAGGGACTGTTCAAGCAACCATAGATGAGAGGTGTGAAGAAAAAAAACACGTTTATTTAAGACCTCTTCCGATTTTCAGGATTATTTTAATGCACAGATTGAGGAAACCATGAATTATAGGTGACAGTGTCTATGAATAAAATATGTGCGTAAATGGTCTTATTTCATTGTGAGGGTTTTGATCAGTGTCCAAGTAGCAATTAAAGCCCAGCCACTTGAAAAGTGTTATGAACTGACTGCACTATAAATGGCCAATGTCTGATTTAAAGTGTCATGCAATAAATTATGGTAAATGCTTCACCTGTATTAGAAGATTTGGAGAGCCAGATCCCTCGCATCACTGAATTTCGGTTTTGTTTTGGTTTATTTTGGAAGGGAGTGTAGTAGCCTTATTTAGTAAATACTGAACAAAATTAAAATGTTTCAGCATTTTTGTTGCTTTACAGTATTCAGTTTTGTGTTGGTTCAGCTAAATTATGAAAAAATAAAGAAAATCTTTTTATAATTGAGACCTTTGTTAACTGCTCATGACAGAGAATTTCTTAAAAGGGTTGGGAAGGAATGAAATGTGAAGGGTTCTGCAAGGTTAACGAATTATATTTTATATGAAAATGAAAGTGTGCTTTTGATTTTTTTCTATGTTGAGTAAATTTGACACTGCAACTTTCTCCCTAATGCCTTTCAACACACAAATATGCTTAGGAAATGTGGTTAATGTCTGATTTCTGACAACTTAAAATGGCTAGCTGGATCAATTCTAATTGAAATTAGAGATTATTAGTATTTGAGTCCCTTCAATTAAAAAGGGAATTAAAATTTGCATCACTGTGAACTGGACCTAAGCTGATGACCACAGTTTCGGGAGGACAAATGTGTAAGTTTCCCATTCTTACCTGTGATGACGTAATGTTTCCCATGTGCACTGTGGAAGCTCTGGATTTCCTTCCAAAAGATGACTGCAGGAAATAAATATTCACTATCTTTTGACGGTGGGTAATGTCTAACTAAACACTGGTTTCACAGTTGCAGGTTTTCAAACTTTGGATATAACAACTGAAAGAAAAAGGATTGCTAAGGTGCTTTCTAGGCCTACCTTATTAAAGAAGTGGTTGCTCTGAGAATGAAGGAGATGACATGATTGTTCTGTGGTTGATTTGGCCCTACCAAGAAAAGCAGAGTTGGGGTTCACAGGTCAAGTCTTTAATCTTTTCCAATCCTCATACTATAAAAATTTAGTTGAAGATTTTTTAAACACAACCCATTAAATGCAAGTTCACTTTTTCACAATTCATGCTTTGCAGTACAGAATTTCTTTTGTTGATATAATAATAAAATCACACAAAAAAGAAAAGTAACAAAGTATATTTTCAACATTATTCAAATTTCAACTGAATATGATTAATTATACTACGACACTCAGACTGAATCTCATTTCTTTGAAACACTGTAAGTGTTATCATTAAATAAACCTTTTTTACTTTAGAAATTCATTCGATAATTTCCAGAGCCACTTTTGATTTCAATGCAAAAATTAAGCATGCAGTAGTGATCAAATTCAAGACTATTGTTTGAACTTTCTTTGGAATTCTAGAAACATAATTTAATAACATTCAATAACATGTGTTCTGGAGTAATTTCTACTACTGTTTCTAAACCAGCACTGGTCAAAACTGCTATACTCTTCCAATACTTCATCACCCTTAGACAAAACAACCACATATGAACAAAATCAACAGATTCTTCATTACAAAACCAACCTGAACCTGAACATGAGTTATATACTTTAACAATTAGTTTCAAAGTCAAATAAATCTGGTGTACCATCTTATATAAATTCTCTCCAAAATGTAAGCAAACGGTAAACCTTAATCCAACTGTTAATTCAGATTCCCAAACTTCTGTTGATATTTCATACCCTAATCCTAAATTCCACTTATGCTTAAATTTTGGTATTTCTATTAATTCTTGATTGATTACTTGTCTATAAACTAAATAAGAGACATCTACCACCTTCATTGTTTTTAGCCAATCTGAAGGATCTATTTCCAAAAATGTATCGTTCAATGGCATTATCACAGTTTTGTCAAAATTACTCTTATAACCCGAAACTTCTGAAAATAGATTAAATGTAGTAATTAAATGATTGCTAGATTCCTGGCTCTCTGTTAAGAAAATTATATCATCTGCAAATAGCATTGTTTTATGTTGAATAGCTGCTATTTTCAAACCAGATACTAAATGCTGATCATTAAGGCTGATAGTGGACACCACTGCTTTACACCTCTATTTAATAGAAACGGTCTTGAAATTGTGTTGTGTATAGACGAGTGCTGAAGAAGGTACATATTTTACCCACATATTAAACTGCTCCCCACACCCATAAACCTCTAACATTCCAAGAGAGGTTTATGTTCGACCATATCAAAAGCCTTTTTTGCATCCAAAAATAAGCATGCAACTTTGAGATTTTCTTATTTATTTATTTTTAAATGGCTTTAAAATGGCCCCGGTAACCCCCCCTCACTCTGCGGTGGTACTGCGCCACCTTTTTTGGTGTCAATGGGGGATTTCCCCCTCCCTCTAAGGAGTTGCTGTGGAGGCCAAAAAGAAGTTTAATGGCAGCTCCACCCCCAGGAATGCCTCGGGAACACCCTTTCATGCCGGAGCAGTCTTTCCCTTCTGGGAGAGCCCTGCTGGCATGGATGTGCTGGCAGCGGGGGCTGGTGGCTCCCAGACACCAGCTTGTTTGCCCTTATGCTGGTATAGGTGTCACCTTATTCCATGATAAGGTGGCACCTACATGCAGGCTCCTAAGGGGCTTCACCCCCCTTCAGGAATGGGCTCTTAATTTATGGGAAAAAACTTTTTGACAGTTCATTGAGTCCATTTAAAGTTGTAGAAAAAATCTTTATTTGATTCATCTTAGTTTTTAATACAAATGCTATCACCTAACATTTAATTACCTATCACTTATGAAAAATATTTCACTATTTCCTCAGCTTCCTCAGTTGCTCTAACAGTTTGTGTTTCCCCTTTCAATTTTAAAATTTTAAATGGGAATCCCCATCTGTATACAATTTGATTATTCCTCAATTTGATTATTCATCAAAAAATTTAAATTGTGCCTTTTCTGGTTGGTAAGGAGATACCTTGAAATATTGGAGTATTTCATTGTTAATTGTTAAAAGGTCATGTCTTAATTTATTCACTATCGGTTCATTTGTTGATAGAGATTCAAAAGATACTACAATATCATGACACGCTTTTCTACTTCTTTGAATTAATCCAGTAGACTCTACTAATCCTTAGTCCTTCAAAATCAGATCCTAGCATACCTGAAATAGATTTTCTAAGTAAAAAGCTAAATCATTCCCTTCTTCCCGTTCTTTTATGACTCTCAATTTCAGCAATGCTTTCCTTAATTTATTATCTAGTTCCTCCACCCTTTCCTCTAATTCCTAGATAATTGTTTCCATGTGAAATTGCTTCATTGTGCGTTTTGAATCCAGCAATTCCACTTTCATATTAAGTTGATTGATTTGTATCTCTTGATCTTTAACTTCAAGTCAATTAAAAAAAATCCTGTGGGATTTTCCCCTTTGATTTCTAACCTCTTATCTAAAAATTGAAGTTTCCTTTCAGAAGTTTGAGTAACGGTTGTTTCAAAAAATTTCAATTTACTCACAAAAAGCTTTAGATAGAGAGTAGGTAGTTCAGGTGATGAGGAACTCATTTCAGGTAAGTCATTAATTTTTTCTTAGGCATCTTAGTACCCTACTAACCTATTCCTAGAAAGAGGAGAAAAGAAAGAGAAAAAAAATAAAGAAAACCAACTATTACATCTAAAGATTTCAACTAGCTATTACAACAGCCTGCTAGATCACTACAGATTATTTAAACAGAGAGCTCAATAAAATTTTTTTTAATAAAATATACCTCACAATACCTGGCAGAGGCCTGAAGTCCGTGCCTGAGTCCTTGCCCTTTTGGCAGTGCCCTTATGGGGCAGCCCATAATGCATGCCTGCAGCACAGCCACAGGCCACTCACAGAAAGTTATACCCAAGGGGCCAGAAGTCTGTGCCTCCGGCACTTCAATGCAGCAAGTGTCTGTGTCCAGGTGGGAGGAGTCTCTCCCTTCCGCTTTCACATCAGGGGAACGAGACACCTATGCACAGGTGAGGAGGTGGGCCTGGTGTCGCCAGCTCTAGACCCAATCAAAACAGCTGTATTGCTGAATTTCTTAAGCAGCTCTGCCTTGGTGTGCAACCAATGTCTTCCTTTTTCTCACATTACTTTCTAAGGGAGGGGGATAATATGGATATTTCTTGTAGGTATGAAAGCACAGAGAATGTTCAGCCCTAAGAGTAGAACTAAATAGGTTCCTGCCCTGTAAGTCAGTAGTTCTTTGGTGCCCTAAGAAAGGAACCAATAAAGAATAATAAGAATTAAGAATAAAGAATGCAAGAATAAGTGTTCAGAACTCTGCTTGAGATTCGGAACATGGGAATTCTTTCCCATCCCTCCTGAAACAACCCTGCGGAGCTACTGTTTGCTCCCCAGGAGCAAATATACAGAGGAGATGCAGCATGCCCCATGTTTGCTCCCATGACAAAAATAGCCGTTCCAATAGGCCATTTTAGATCAAGAAAATCAGCATGAGGAAAAGCATTCATTTCCCCACTTTTGCACGATAAACCAAATCCAAGTAAGGGCTTTGCTTGCCTGCTATTCAAAAGAAAAATGCTTGGGAGTGTACTGATCATGGTATTTCCAGTGTCACATCTGTTTTGGCCCTAAGAAGCACTCCAACATGCTCTAATTAGAGATGAATTTCAGCCTAGTTTATATGACAGCAGCCCCAGGCAAGTTCCATAGGCAGCTCCTTCCAAACTGTCTTTCCAACATGTGCAATACTTACTGAACAGCCAGAGTTTGCTTGGCCTCATAAACTAAAATGTGTGTCTCTGCAGTGCACTGAAGTAGATTAACAGGACAAACAATATTTATTTCCTTTATTCTGACACACTTTGGCTTCAGATGCTGAAGTATCTATATCTGTATTACCGTTTATCATCTTTCAGTATTCTGAACTTGCAAGGGGCAAATTCAGAAAGATTTCAAGTTTATCTGAATTGGTTTTCAAGCACGAGAGACGTTTCAGAGACAGACCACAAGACATTAATTATTTTATTGACTGGCAACCAGGCTATCCAATTCACCATGGTAGTTTTGAAATGGTTCTATGCTAAAAACAGCAGGCAGAGATGAAATCATGTTGCAGTGGTAATAAAAAAATGTAAGCCAACCTAGCACCTCATCACTGAAACATTAAGAAAACAAATGTTACCTTGCCAAGACAAGGTCAGTCTGGTGTTGCTTTCTGTTCTAACAGCAAGTAACAAGATGTTTTTGGAAACTCACATTCAGGACAACTTTTGGAACATGTTGAAGTGTTATTTAAAATAATTGTCCTTATATTACAAGATCTGTGAGCAGAGCAGTGCTCACAAAGTAGGGTTTTACCACTGCCTGCTGCAGCCCAATGAGTCCTTTGAAATTCTTTTCTTGTGGGTCAACAGCAGATGGGACAAATTTGAGGTCTGCAGTGGGTGAAGTGAATTGGTGGAAATTTCTCCCTTTCTTCCACTGACATAAGAGCCCTTCTGTTATCAGAAAGTGACCTTAAGATAAAAACTAATATTGCCAGTGTGGTGTTAACACACTTAGAGAGGGGACTCTAATCTTGAGAATGGGGTTCGATTCCCAGCTCCTCCACATGAAGCCTGCTGGGTGACCTTGGGCCAGTCACAGTTCTCTCAGAACTCTCTCAGCCCACACGGAGGCAGGCAATAGCAAACCCCCTCTGAACGTCTCTTGCCTTGAAAACCCTACAGGGTCATCGTAAGTCAGCTATGACGTGACAGAACTTACCACCACCACCAATATTGCAATATCACAGCCTTTTTTTAATGTAAAGTACCTTGCTTTACACAAAAATATGAGTTGCATATGTACAAATTGCTATGAATGTGCCTTCATCTGTAGCTTCACTTATAACCAGCAGAATTAATATTATTATCTATACACTAAGTATTCTTTATGTTCTGTGTGGGAAAGAAAAAAACTAACGACTGGATGTGTGAATATCTTCATTCTCACATGATTGTAGTATCTGAGTATATGTTGGTAGAAGAGAGGTGGACAGACATTTCGTAAATCAGGTTGAAGCAGGTGTTCTGTTGCTTCCCTCTTCTGTGATTACCAGCTTCCTGACCCTAACCTGTTCTACAACATAGGTAATTATATTTAACAGGAATTTGTAGATCACCCCAACATCACAAATGAATTGCCTTTTTGTTGCATATTGCATATAGAAATCTCAGCTGTTTATTAGTTTCACATTTAGTGACAGAATGATATATATAAGTGCAAACTCCAGTAACCTTTGTACAAATTGTTGAGCTTATGAGAATCCCCACAGTGAGAACAGAAAAATGGCTAGCCTGTATATTTATACATGCCAATGAGTTGATGGTTTTGAGAGTGGTGGATTCAGAAACTTAAGAAGATTGCACCATAAAATAAAGAACAGACTAGTTGTTTTGTTCCAAAGAGGATTTCAATTTATTTTTCACCATGTCAAGGCATTTTAGCTCCAAAGATTTAGAACACACTTCAAAATAATTCTAACAATTGCCTGTTCTGCTGAAAACAAAAATAATGGGCCATCTACTCCACCATTAATGCTGCTCGACCATGGTTAACATGAGGAGAAGCCATGGCTCAGTGGCAGAGCATGCAGAATATCCCTGGTTCAGTCTCTGGTATCTACAGTTAAATCAGTTACATCAGGAAGTAGATGATGTGAAAGACTTCCATCTGAGGTCCTGGAGAGCAGCTGCCCATCAGAGCGGACATTACTAACCTCAATAGATCAATGGTCTGACTCAGAAGAAGGCAGCTTCATGTGTTGAGGTGTATTCATCCCATCCATGTCTTTCTGATCAGCCACTGAAGGTGATCCCTAGGGCCAGTGTCGTGCCAGATTCCTAAGAGCATAAGATTTAATAATATCAAGGCTGATTTGTGTGATTAGGAATTATGTAAACAATATTGGTTATCTACCTAGCAACCCTCTAGATATATCTTATTTCCAGGAAATAAGAGGAAACAACAGAAGACATACAAATGGTCAGTTAGCTGCTATTAGGGTTGTGCAAAAAAAAAAAAACGATAAATTTTGGTTTTCATGTTTATTAGGCCTGATTTTTTTCAGTAAACCCAGAATAAACCAAATACCCATACTTGTAAACTTTGGTATTCATCTTATTTCCGGGTTTGTTAAAAAATTCAGGCCCATTATAGTCTATCGTGATTATTTTGAAGCTCCTGGGGGCATTTTTGGAGGTAGAATCCCCAAATTTGCAGTGTGGCTGCAAGGGACTCTCCTTGGACAGCCTCCGAAGTTTGGTGAAGTTTTGGACATCTGTGAGCTGAGCTGTCCATCGGTTTTCAGGTTCAGAAGTAAGGACTGATGGAAAAAGCTGATTAACAGGCTGGTACCTCAAAGTCTGGGGCTCTATTGTTATCTGGGGTGCACAGCATGATGTCCATGCAAATTAACTTTCAAACTGAGGAAAAAGGCTTAAATGCAAGAGAAATAAGGCAGGGAAAACATTTTGGTGGCGAATGACATCCTGTGAACAGTCCTTAAACAAATAAATGTTATTTGCTGCTAATATGCCAGATAAAACAGAAACTGACCATACATGAACAGTCCTTTATTATGGTCATCAAAAATCTGATTTTCAAGAGATGGTCATGGTGTGGTGAAATGAAGCCTCTACTTGGGGCGACCTTCAGTTCAGAGCAGGTTTTCGGGGGGGGGGGGGGATATCGAAGCCAGCCTAAGTCTCAACCATGGGGGCTGTCTGAAGGAGAGTGCTCATCCGCATGGCTGAGAAGTCTCCTTCGGAAGCCTGGTGGTAGCAACAGTCAAAGCTGGCACTTTTTAGTCAGAGGTTATATCCCTCTGGACAGGACTGGGTGAGCCCCATCTTTTAAAAAACCCTTATGCTTGATCCAGATTAACCCACTGAATGTTGATGGATGGATGGCTGTGTGGTTGGATGTTGGTCAGACCAGGTGATATACCTGGAAAGTTGGTCATACCAAGTTGGCTCAGATTACACAACCCTTCCTCAAAAGGACCTCAAACGTTGGGGCCCTAACAAAACCAGTCAAAAAGAAAGAAAGAAAAAGGGGAGAAAGCACAGAGCCATGCCCCTGAGCAAAGGCGAATAGCCACATCTGAAAAATAACCTATTCGGCTTTTAGGCAGACCCCCAGGTTCTGGCATTCGGTAAACTCAAAGCCCGAAAATTACTGAAAGGGCTAATTTCGGGGTTATTTTCGGTTTGGATTTATCGATATGTACAAACCAAGCTGTTCTGTATTTCTGGCCAGTCTTCTGATATACAGTTCATCATTCCATGTGTCATGACTTAGAAACAGCCCACTTGGTTGTCCTAGTTTCCTCCCCCATTTATGAATGAGTCTCAGTATATCCTGTGCAGGGCAAGTCTAGTGATGGTGGTGAAGGTCTTGCACTGAAAGGCCAGCAGCCAGCCTTTCTCATGTCAGCCTATAGTGTTCCACTTTATGTTCTGGTGATTGTGTTACTCAGAACTCACACACTGTGTTTCTGGTATTCTAACTTTACTGATGAATGTGTGTGGGAAACCACTGTGGTTTGCTGTTGCGTCATACCTGTGAGTTCCCATCCACATTTGCAAAAAGTGTGAATTAGTCTACTGAGAGAATGGGAAAGTACATTCTTCAACCAAAGAGTCAAAGTTCCATAAGACATATCACACGTGATGCAGCAGAAAACCCAGATTTGCCACAAAGTCTGTTTTTTAACAAGGAGCTGTATTCTCTTTCCAAATAAACCAGTATAACTACCTACTTTCAAACACCCAACTGGTAACATTCACACTTTGAGTTTTAGAAGCATGCTCTTTAAAAAAAAAAAAAAACTCACCTTAGATATATATCTTAAAAATTGATACATGAAGACACTTTAAAAATGAATGTCCTTGATGGCTCGAAGGATGCAGTAAACAGGAATAAGCCAAAATTGATTTCCAACACACATAACTGAGGTGTTTTAAATCTGCAGTTTATTTAATTGGACCCATTTGCAACTACCATATTTGTTGTAGGCTAGTATGGTCTTAGAGAGACTGGAAATGTTTTTTGAGGTAACCTCACTACATGATGGGAAAAAAATCTATAGCATGCCAAGGAGGCAGCCTGGTTGAAATTCAGGGATCTTTTGTGTGCATGACTGCCTTTGTTGCCAGGGATGGTTGAGGAATTACCAATGACAGACAGTATAGTTATTTTGGAGAGCGGGGTTTCTTTTTCCAAAATTCACTTTTTAAGATATTGTCACCGATTCCTCTTATTCTCTTTTTTCACTTTTAAAAGAGATTTCTCTTTCATTTTTCTTTATACAAAAATCAAGGCATCCTTTTGTAACTTCAGCATTTGCAATTGTTTTAAGTCCCACAGGGTGATGCTCTAGTAGGAGGATGGGAATGTTTGGAAGGACATTGCCTGCTTCTGAGCATCTACAGAGTGAAATTCTGCAGAACCTCCTTTCCTGCCACTCCTCTCTTCGAATTTATTTTTGATCAAAACAGAATGGATTAAAAACTGACTCCAGATTCCTAAAAAAAGGAACAGAACTGGATTGTTGGATATCAGAGAGAAACTGGGTAAAAAGGAATTCAGAGAACAATGCTAGATGACAGACAGTTCTGTCAATGTGCTTGTAAATGCACAGAAATGCTTGGTAAGACAAGTGTCAGGCTACATTAAAAAGTGAGTAGAGTAACTATTGAAGCTGCAGTAGGTACCTTTAACAAACGCCTTCATTTTAATGCTAAACATGCACTTTAATGTTCAACATGCACCACCAATGCATTGCAACCAAAAGAGCAGTTCAATGTGCTCCAGAATAAACACTATAAAATACATATCTTTTCCTTTCACCCCCAAATAGTATTTACCTCTCCTCTCTGGACAGATGGGCTATTTGTTCCAGACCCTGGCTCTGCAAGCAATGACGTCAAAGTTTATTTGAAGATGGTGGCTGCCATTGCCAATCAACCCATTTGGTGGCTATGTCCTTTTCTCCTGGCTTGTGGAGGCAGGGATGCATCAGTAGCAAATAGGAGAAGCAGGTGACCGTATGCAGGAACCCAGTTCAAAGGGGTAATGACTGGGTTTTTTTCTGTGTCTGCAATACTTTTTCCTTATAATTTGTTGGATCCAGACTAACAGTGCAATCCTATGCAGAGTTACTCTTCTCTGAGCCCAGTTAGTTTAGACTGGAGTAACTCTACGTAGGATTGCCCTGTCAATTTTCCTAATGGTAGAATGGGCCTTTTGTGACTTTGCCCCTCCCATTGCAGACCACTGATCTTCACAAAATGCTGCTCCTTGGCAATAGGGGACCTATTGCAATAACATGAAGGGGGCCTACAGTGGGATGAAGGAATCTGCGGAATTTGCACATTAATACAGCAATCCTATGCAGAGTTACTCCAGGCTCTGCCCATTAAAACGAATGGTCTTAGACCTGAATAACTCTTCTTGGGATTACACTGTTAGTCAGGATCGAACCTACTGTCTCTGTTTTAGCAATATCGATGACTGTCCTTATGCTCAGAATTGCACTTGTTCAAGAGAAGCTAGCAACCAAAAAGCCAGAATTCAAAACTGAAGATGTAGCTCTGTAACCCAGCTGCCCCCGTGGAGCATCCGGCTGTGACTGACAAGCCCACACCAATTACTGTGGTTTTTGAGCATTTACTAACCTATTTACTACCCCTTTTTCTTTCTCTTTGCATCTTTGTCAACATCAGGGTAATATACAGAGAAACAACTGTTTTTAATGTTCTAGTACTGAATTAACCTTTTCTTCTCTCGCAAGAAAGGTTATATTGTTGAATTAAGCAAAGAACAGCTACCTATGCTCAGGGGGAAAAAAAGGAACTTAGCCAGCTTTGAACAAGATTGATTGGAATGATTGATTGCTCAGTCTAGATTTTGAAATGCTTACTGAGGTCCTCTTACTCTGTTCGGTGTTCTTTCACATTTAATAAACTCTTAAGGTTTGGTATGTAAATTCTCCATGTTTGCTTAAGAAATTCAAGCTTGCTGGGTTTCTATGGCAATCCTTGTTGAATGTCTAATTTTCCAACATTCCTTTCTCAGTGTGATATGCACATAGCAACTCCACTTACTGACCCTACTTAGTTAGTTGGTGTCATCCTACCAACTCACAAAATTGGCCAGAAATGTACAGAAATAATGGAGAGGGGAATAACCTACCACCAACCCAAAATTCAGAAACTTTAAGGGAAAAAGGTAAACATGTGAAAAACAAGCAAGCTGTTTGTAAAACCAAGAAAGTCTAAACCAGATAAATGCCATTTAATAAGTATACAAAAGTCACAAATCACAGAATTACAACATTTCTATTATTGACAAAGAAACAAAAAACAAAACATGTTTCACATTTTCAAAATTTAACACAGCTCAACATATACCTACACGAGAAACCACATCTTAGATTCAATAAGTTTATTATACTGTTTGACATTCACAAACTTCCCACAAAATAAAATATCAGAAACAAATAACTGTGAATGTCATTTACATTGTTTTATTTTGTGTCTTTTTTTGTATATTTATAAAAGGATTTGCATTTAGTTTAGAATTTTATAGTTCCACAAACAGGCAGTTTGTTTTTCAAAGAGGTTCACATTCCCAGAGGTTTAACACTGTTGAAATAATTTAAGAATTAACACTAAATAGTACCATATCATCAGAACCTGCACAATGACAAGCACCTAAGCTCAGCTTCCGGTTGGGCAAGATGGCAGAGTGACCGCACCTTTCTGGAGCGGGTGTGAAATTGCCTGTATTGTGGCTAAAAACACTATCTTTTAGCCCTGGGTTAGAAGAATTTCAGAAGAACTTCTTTGAGCAACCCATCTCTCACCGAAGAGGAGGAACGTCGCAACTCAACAAGGGTTTTGGACGCACCAACAGGCAATTTCAGGCGAGTCCTGTTTAGCTCCGACCTCCCAACCGACCCCCCCCCAGTTTTCCTTATTCTTTTTTCTTCTCTTTTTCTTTTTCTTTCCTTTTAACAATAATACCCCCCAGGCAAACAGACAGTGAAGATAACTCAGATAATAGATTGATAAGAACCCCACTAACTTCTTTTTTTTTTCCTTGCTCTCCGAGGAACTCTTCGGGAGGAGGAGGTGTCTGGCGGGGGCCGAGGTCCGAGGCCCGTGGACTGGATTCCGGCGGGGGCGGCGGCAGCGGCTGTGAGGATAACATCTGAGGCTGGGTGAAGGCGGTCGGCGGCGCGGACTCCCAGGGCTGCGGCATTAGAGCAGTGAGGACGGGCAGGATCGACCTCGGGAAGGCGGAGGCGGCGGCGGCGGCAGCGAGGTCGGCGAGGGCAGCGGCGGCAACTCGGAGGCGCCCTTGATTACTGACGGAGCGGAGAGGCGGCAGTGCCCAACTTAATCAAGGGGGGCCTCAGCCAAAAAGACAATTGAATTGGCAAGCTGGCCCCTCCCTGAAGCTGAAACCCCCGGAAACGTATGCCTTTAAGCAAAACAAAACAAAGCAAAGCAAAAAACTACAACTCCCAGAAGGCTTTGTGGGCAAATTGGGTGTAGCCTAAAGAACACACCGGTGAAACTATTCCCAGCTCGACAGAACCTGCTGCTTTTTTGGCAGATAGGAGAGTGGGAAACCTTAGAAAATAATAATAATAATAAGCTTTATAAATGTATGCCTAAACAATACATTTACAAGAAAATCAAAGTAATCCTACTGAATTAACTGAATTAATTGGACAAATTAAATGGTATAAAGTATATAACTTTTATATATTGTATAAAGTATATACAATTTATTTTGTGTAGACAACACTTGGGTATTTAAACAAAGCCAAACAACTACTGAATTTTAAAGCTGCTCACTATTATATATATCGACTGTTTATGTCAGGTACCTACTCAGAGTTGCAAACGAGACGAAAAACATATAGATACGATTTAATGAAGAAAAACAGAAAAACAGAAAAAAATAGCACTCCAAGCCAAAGGAAAAACCTAGAGGACGAGGAGAAGGAAGAAGGAATACAAAATCTAGGTGAAACCGTAAACCCTCAATCACAGCAAAAAAGTGCCAATCAATCACAAGCCAACATGGAGAAGGCAATGGAAAAATTAGCCAATCAACTTACAGCCTTAACTAACCAACTAACAGGAACAGAAGAAAGATTGCAAGCAAAAGTAGATCAAATAAATACTAAGATGGATAAAGTAAATAACGAATTAGAAAGGCTTACTAAAGAGTGTAACTCTGTCAGGAAAGATGTACTAAATGTCCAGACGGAGATGAAAACTGTTAAACAGGAATTGGTTACAGGATTTCAAGAGATTAAACAGAGAATAGAGAAGAATACTAAAGACATTCTGGAAAACAGGGACAATATAAAAAAAATCAAAGAGAGACAAACCAGAACAGAGAGACTTCAAGCAGACCATAAGACATGGCAAGAGGACACCAACAATAGACTAGCTTTAACAGAAATGCAAGCAAGGGAGAATAATCTCCGTTTTCAAAAAGTTCCAGAAGACACGGCAGAAGAAAAACTAGAAGAAGTTATGACCCAATTGTTGGCTACATATCTTGAAGTTGATGAAGGAGCCATCGATATTAGAGAAATATACCGGGTCAACTCTAAATATGCTACAACAAGAAAACTCCCTAGAGAAATTTTAATAAAATTCAACGATAAAAGACTGAAGGAAGACATTCTAAATAAGCAAAGAGAAGAACCACTATTTTGCAAAGGAAAAGAAATACAGATTTTCCCAGATTTGCCATTCTCAGTCAGGAAAAAAAGGCGTGAGTTTGACTCTCTACGTAAGGTACTACGCGATCTGGAGATAAGGTACAGATGGGTAGGGCCATACTTTTTAAGTATCCTTCTCCCAACTGGTAGAATATTAATACGAAATTTGCAAGAAGCAGAAGAATTAGAAGTAGATCTTAAAATGAGAAAAAAGAAAAAAGATGATAGATCCGATAGGTCAAGCCCACCTCGACATGATTATAAAAATAACTCGACAAACCAAGAAAATTTACTGGATGAGGCTGCAGCCTACAAACAAAGAACAACTTAATGGAAGGCCTAGAAATACTATCTATTAACATAAATGGCCTGAATACGGCACAAAAAAGGAAGAAGACCTTCCACGCACTTTCCAAATACAAAGCCAATATAATTTGTCTCCAAGAAACACATATAAAAAAACAACACAACTATTTATTAAAAGATAAACGTCTTGGTACAGTATATGTATCTTCGGCATCGGGGAAAAAAAAGTGGCATAGCAATATACATTAGAGATCCTGCCATTAAAGTGCTGGAAATGATAAAAGATACCAAAGGTAGACAACTAATACTTAAATTACAGTTTTCATCTGGAGAAATAAAACTACTAACATCTATATATGCGCCCCTGACTGCAAAAGAAAAATTCTTTACAGACCTCTTTTCAACTTTAGAAGAACATTTTGAACACGAGATTATTGTTATTGGAGATATGAATGGAGTGTTGGATGGTAAATTGGATAGATCTAAAAATCAAAAAAGTGGCAAACTACCAAAAAATGTCAAATTAAATATGCAACGCCTTAATCTGCAAGACGTTTGGAGGTTAAAGAATCCAAATACCAAAGATTACACTTTTTATTTGGATAGACATAGGTCCTATTCGAGGATTGACGTGCTGGACCTCGACTACTTTGATGAACAACTTAGAACATATTAAAATATTACCACGGACCTTATCAGATCATAACCCAATCTCAATAAAATGGCAAAAAAAGATGAAAACAACATTTAGATGGAGACTAGGGGACTTGTTCTTCAATAAGAAGGCAGATATTAACGTATGCTGTTTAGAGCTTAAAGAATTTTTACTGAGGAATAGAACCCCAAATATGAGTCAAGCAACGATATGGGACTGTTCGAAAGCTTATATGAGAGGCATCTTTATCTCCATAAATGCAAGGAATAAGAAAGAGAGAGAGAAACGGCTGATAGATCTACAGACTAAACTCGCACATCTAGAAAAAACTCACCAACAAACAGTTAGTAAAAAAACTTTGAAAGAGATTAAAAGAACAAGGCACGAAATTGAATTACTTTATACTGATGAAATGACAAAAAAACTAAAATTTATAAAACAAAAACAATTTGCATATGCAAATAAACCGGGAAAATATCTGGCATCCATGATTAAATCAGAAAAACAGAAAAGAATGATAATTTCAGCAAAAACAAATGGACGGATAACATATAAAGAAGAGGAAATAGCACAAAGCTTCTTAGAATATTTTAAAGGTCTCTATAAAAAACAATTACAGAATGAACAAACTGAAGATATAAAAAAATATATTCAACAGAATCACCTAAATCAACTCTCTGAAGAGGACATAACTTTTTTAAATCAAGATATTACTATAGAAGAAGTCCAACAAGCAATTAGGAAATTAAAGAGTGGTAAGACACCTGGACCAGATGGGCTTACAGCCATGTACTACAAACTATTTATGGAGGAAGTGGCACCAATACTAGTAGAGGTGATGAATGAAATATACGAAAAAAATAAAGTCCCTGATACATGGAAAGAAGCCTATATAACTCTAATTCCAAAAGAAGGGACAGACCTAACGCTACCATCTTCGTATAGACCAATATCTCTGCTCAACACAGATTATAAAATATTTACTACAATAATCGCGCAAAGGCTGCTAGCCAATACTGATACGCTGATCCACTCAGATCAAACAGGATTTATACCTAAACGACATATGTCAGAGAATATTCGATTTTTGATCAATGCAAGAGAATTAGTAAAACGTAGAAAAGAAAAATTGGCATTTATTTTTGTTGATGCAGAAAAAGCCTTCGATAATATCTCGTGGAAATTTATACAGCAAGTGATTTATAGTATTAGTAAAGAAGGCAACCTCTTCCATTGGATTGCTAGTATATATACAGATCAACACGCTAAGCTACTAATAAATGGAACATTAACAAAAGCTATAAAAATAGAGAAAGGGACTAGACAAGGATGTCCTCTATCCCCATTGCTATTTAATCTAATGCTGGAAATATTAGCAAATAAAATCAGGACGAATCAGAAAATAGTTGGTTTACAAACGCAAGGAGAGGAATTTAAAATAAGAGCATATGCAGATGACGTCTTGTTAACAATTGCACATCCAGAAATGGGTATTAAAGAACTCATGGACGACATCCGATTATACGGTGAACTGGCGGGTTACAAACTTAATAAAACTAAGACAAAAATGTTTTTGGAACATACTACCAAAGAAGAAGAGTCAAAGATAATTGCTATTTCGGGATGTACGATATCATCTAAACCAATTAAATATCTAGGAATACTCTTCCCAAAAGAGAATCAAGAACTGTTTGCATCTAATTATCAAGCAGTGTGGAGCAACATTGAACGCGATCTTCAAATTTGGACCAAATTAAAAACTTCTTGGCTGGGAAAAATAGCTATAGTCAAAATGAATGTCCTCCCAAGGTTAAACTTTTTGTTTCAAATGATACCTATTAAAATTCCGGACAAGACTTTAACATCATGGCAACGAAAAATCAACCAATTTGTATGGGACAAAAAACGTCCACGGATAAAATTCAAAATAATGACAGTTGAAAAGAAAAGAGGGGGATTGTCGCTCCCAAACCTAACAATTTACCATCGAGCAGCTACGCTGGTTTGGCTTAAAGACTGGATTATGCAGACCAATAAAAGAAATCTTAAATTGGAACTGGCAAATTTACAATGTGGAGCTCATTATCTGTTATGGGGGAAGAATTGGAAAAAAAGATTAGAAGAACTTGCAGGTCACCCAGTCATAGAGAACATGGTAACAGTGTGGCAAAAACTCAAACCAAGACTAAGTTCCAATGGATCCTTGTTGATGGCACCTTTTAACATTTTCGGCTCAGTAACGGACAGAAAAAACTATGGAACAATACAATACCAGGACTTGGTGAAAATAGATGGATCACTGAAAACACTAGAGGAGATACGACTTAGTCACCCACAGATGCCATGGCTAACCTATCACCAATTAGTTTCAAGGTTCCAGGAAAATTGTCTAATGTGGGGGGTTCTGAAAACAAAAACAGAATTTGAACAGTTGCTATGCAAATCAACGCAACACCTATTAGGCAAAATCTACAAACTATTGGTGATATATGATACAGAAGACGAACAAGTGATGGCGTGCCAAATCAAATGGATGGAGAACTTGAATGAGATCATAACGGTTGATGAATGGGAACAACTATACTGTAAAAATCTCAAATTTACGTTATGTCAAGGGATTCATGAAAATTGGCTGAAAATGCTACATAGGTGGTACCTGACGCCAAGTGACATTCAAAATATGAACACGCAATCCTCAGGTTTGTGTTGGAAATGTAGTAAAACTAGGGGCACATTTTACCATTGTTGGTGGACATGCGAACTAGTTCAGAAATTTTGGAAGGGGATTCATAAGAACTTAGAAGGCATTATTGGTCAAGGTATATTATATGACCCCAAATTATTTCTACTAAGTAAAACTCCGGAGAATATTAACAAAGATCAACAGAATATGCTGAAATATTTAATCACAGCTGCAAGAGTAGTATTGGCATCTTTATGGAAAACAAATAAAATTCCCACCATAGAGACCTGGATGAATAAGTCTTATGAATATATAACGATGGCACATCTGACTGAATCTTTGCAAATGAATAATCAAAATCAAATTAGAGATAAATGGAAACCTTTCTATGACTATATGGCAACTAAAAAATGATGATAAGACTTTAAGAATCACAATAGATTTAAGATGGAGTTTTTATCCACTTTATTAGAAAACAACTGTATTTAAAAAAAAGAAAAAACTTTTTAGAGGGTAGCGCAAAGCGCTATACCGTTAAATACCAACTGAATAATTTATTGCTCTTTTTTTTTCTCTGCTTGTTTTTCCCCCCATTCCTATTTTTCTTTTTGTACCCTTTTCCACTGTTAAAAGTCAATAAAAATATTGATTAAAAAAAAAAAACAAGCACCTAAGCTAAACTTCTCATTAATATTGCTGATTTTTCTGTGGCATTGAAGGACTGATTCACACAATACAGAGTATACAGGTTGGAGGGCACACAGTCAGGTGAGAGTTGTTCGTTCTTCTCAATTACCATGTGTGTGGTGCCTGATTCAAATCAGGAGCATGCCACATGTGGGAAAGGGACTTCAGCCTTCCCCCTGCACCACTTTCTTGACTTGAAATGGTCCCAGATATGTCTATCTGGGGAAACCTACATGTATCCCAAAGAACACACGGGTTTCAGTCGTCTTGTTTGTGGCTTCCTAGAGGCACCTGGTTGGCCACTGTGTGAACTGACTGCTGGACTTGATGGACCTTGGTCTGATCCAGCAGGGCCTTTCTTATGTTCTTATGTTTCCTAATGGACCATTATCAGCATGCTTCTTTCCCAGAAGAAAGGTACACTGTATTTGCCCTGTATTTGTACACTGTATTGTACACTGTATTTACACTGTATT
Source organism: Euleptes europaea (assembly GCF_029931775.1). Classification (NCBI taxonomy): domain Eukaryota; kingdom Metazoa; phylum Chordata; class Lepidosauria; order Squamata; family Sphaerodactylidae; genus Euleptes; species Euleptes europaea. The sequence continues at coordinate 51,231,765 of NC_079314.1, forward strand.
CACATGTTCAGTGAAGTTTTGTCAGAGTTTTACTATCTTCTGGTGACAAGATGATGAAGGGACAATCTTTTTCTTCAGAGAAATTGCATTGAAATTTTTATTTTTAAAAAATCCTGTTGGGGATCATGAGACCCTGAACAACTTGATTCAGGATACAAAAGGAAGGTTTCATACACACACACACACACACACACACACACACACACACACACACACACACATATATATATATATATATATATATATATATATATATATATATATATATATATATATATATATATATATATATATATATCTGTAAGCTTTGGATATATTGTTAGATATTAGGGTTGCCAAGCTCCAGCTGGGGATGGGCGATACCCAACTCCCAGCTCCCATTTTTTTTAAAAAAGACAATTGGGTGAATGTGTGATGTCTCTTCCAGGGAAAACCCACAGAGTGAGTGAGAGAGATGAGGATGCAGAGAGAGAGTTTACAGGGTTCAGTTGGAGACCTATAAAATTTATAGTATTTTTCTGTGTGCTCTGTAGTTCATACCAAGCTGGAATTATTTTTACTAGCATAAACTATCATAGTGCACTATGGTGTATAAAATAAAATTAATAATACCAATAACATTCAATCCAATTAACCTATAATTAATATCCTTAAATATATTTAAAAATTACATCAGTTACTTGTTTCCTCTCTTAAGACTGAACTTTTTATTCCTCTTCCATAATACTAGAACTTAAGGGAGGGCACCTCACAAATGTGATGGGCACCTCAGGATGGATGAAAGAGAGTACTTCCTTACTCAACAAGTTGATATATTGTTGAATTCACTGCCAGTGGACATGGTGATGGCCATGAGCATAGATGTCTTTAAGAGGGGATTAGACAGATTCAGGGATGAGGGATCCATCAATGACCACTAGCCTTAGTGACTACAGAGAACCTTAAATGAAGTGAGAAGGTAAATTGATACCTGTGCCAGGAGGCAAAATAAAGGGAAGACCTTGACATCTGTGTCCTGTTTCTTGACCCTCCAAGATAACTGGTTGGCCACTTAGCAAAACAAGATGCTGGACAACAAGAACAGATTCAGCACTCTGCCATTATCATAGTAGCAATATTGTTTTCAGGGCTCTACATATATCCATCATAAGCAAATCTGGACAAAATCAGTCCAGATTCAGGAGCCGTCTCCAGATATTTAAAGGCAGCAACGTATCTGCAGTCTATTGAATTCTAAAATTTAGAATTTTTGACTTTAGCATCTTATGAGGAACACTTTTTAACCACTTTGTACCAGCTGTTCATTCCAGAAAGCTGTGGACATGTGCAATGGAATCTATGTTCATGAATGAGAAGAAAACAAGCTCCAAAGATATTTCAGAGGGTATATAACAGGAATGGAATGAGGGGAAGAAAAGAGGAGGAGAAGGTTAGCAAGGGGAAAGGGCTGAGGAGTGTATAAAAGTAAAGGGGGTTAATAAAAAAGGGGAAAGTGGGAGAGAGAAGACAAGGTCTTTTGTGGATTACTGTATATTTGTCCCAAACAGCAGCTCCATTGAGCCATTTCAGATGAGCAGAATGGCCTGTGTGGAAACCCCTTGCACTGCAGTCCTAGTTGGAATTGGGCCCAGCAGAAGTTAGGGTACAAGGAGTATCTCAGAGTTCAGTACCATGTCCTGCTGAAGGGGGGGGGGAAGCTGCAGATTTAACAACAGATAATGGGAGGTGGTGATGGAGCTGTGAGAGCCACCACTACAGCACCATATGAGCACACAGCTTTTGAGTAGCTAGTAATACCCACAACCAACAAGTGACATCATCATTCCATGATCACACCAGTTCCTCTAACCAATCAGTTGGTAGGCGCCTGCACGGTGCTTCAACCATATCTCCAGCAACTCTGCTACTACCTCCTATTACCTGAAGAGGAGAAGACTGAGAGGTGACATGATAATCATCTTCAAGTACTTGAAGGCTGTCATATAAAGAATGGTGCTGAGTTGTTTTCTGTTGCTCCAGATGGTCAGACCAGAAACAACGGGTTGAAATTAAATCAAAAGAGTTTCTGTCTAGACATTAGGAAGAATTTTCAAACAGAGTGGTTCCTCGGTGGAACGGGCTTCCTTGGGAGGTGGTGGGCTCTCCTTCCCTGGAGGTTTTTAAGAAGAGGCTAGATGGCCATCTGTCAGCAATGTTGATTCTATGACCTTAGGCAGATCATGAGAGGGAGGGCATCTTGGCCATCTTCTGGGCATGGAGTAGGGGTCATTGGGGTGTAGGGGGAGGTTGTTGTGAATTTCCTGCCTTGTGTAGGGGGTTGGACTAGATAACCATGGTGGTCCCTTCCAACTCTATGATTCTATGATTCTACCTACCAGGAAGGGGCCCCCTTCCTCTCCCCCCTTCAGTGGTACACAGCGATGAAGGCATTTCCTGTGCCCCACCATATGATGGACATTTTGATAACTGAATTTAGGGAAACTGAATTTCTCATGCCATAGTATGGTATATGGTAAAACCATAGACTTTTTGCTGAATCCCAGAATAGCATGATATCACTTTTGGCTCATGCCAAAATGACAGCACATCATCAACACAATGGTTTGTCTCATCTGGGTGCACCTCAGATGGTGTTTCGTAGGGGTGTTTCCAAAAACAAGCTCTCGTTTATTTATTTAGCTATAATCCAAAATAAACTCAAGTTGTCTATTACAATAACAAATTTCTCATTCAAGGAAATCACTATTGCAAGAACTGTCCATACGATTGCTTAGAACCTGGGGCAGAGGAATTTTTCATAAAGCCATTTTAGTCACCAAAGAAACCCATTTTCCTCATAGTTGTGAAAAAGGTGAATAAGGTAACAATAACTTATTTTGCATGTGCGGAGCAAAATGTGATTCCACTATGGTTCAGCAGTAAGAAATATTTCTTACATAGCATGGGGAAATTAAGTGAATTGTATTACGGGAGCTATAGAGTTCCGTTCTGGTGGTAGCCTGTTACTGATCAGTGCACAGTTCCAGAAGCTATTCCCAATGGCTGCCATATCCCCTCCAGAGCAGATGCAATGAATTTTCATTCTGTGTCTTATAAAATGGGTATGTTCCAAGATGCTTTGCTTAGAGACTGTGAAAGGAGTTCATCCAGATATTTTCATCAAAAGAAAAGGCTAAGGACTGATTTTTGTAACAGAATTAAGCCCTGGGATTGCTCTTTCCTGGCTTCCCATTGCAATGTAATAGTTTTTATCTTTAATGGGTGTAAATGACTTCCCTTGTCTACCCATTCTCAGTGGAGCTCTACATGAGCCTGTAGAAATTATAGGGAAGCAGTTCATGTGCATAAATGAACATTAGTATATTATATTATCACAGAGCACTTGAAGAATTGGCCTTCTTGAAAAAAGTGCAGGGAATCAGCCCTAAATTACAATTATTGGACAAACGGAATGGAATTAAAGGCTTACCATGCAATCCAGAGTGGGGGGAGGGGTGGTTCCACAGTGGCCAGAGGCGGCGGAGTTGCACCAGCTCCAGAGTGGCTTGCTGCCAGTGCAGCAAGCTGACATGAAAATAAAAAGAGTATTTTACAAAAACCTTTTGGAAATTCCCATAGAGTTCCACAAGGCCGTGCCATGAATTTTGCGGGTGAATTTTGACTAGGGCTGTTGGAAAATTTTTTGTGGTAAAATTCAGATTCGGCAAAATTCGGCCCATTCTCATTCGGGAAATGCCAAAGTCCAAACTCCCCCCTTTGGGTCTGTGCAATTCGGCGCAAATTCAAAGTTTGGGGAAAAAATTCGGCTGAATAAAGCCATTAAAAACACAATTTTGCCTTTCTGTGGCCCCGGGGGGGGCATTTTGTGGGGTAGAGGTCCCAAACTTTCAGTGGAGCTTCAAAGGACCCTTCTTGCAAGACCCCCCAAGTTTTGTAAAGATTGGGTCGGGGGTGGCTGAAATATGGGCCCCGAAAGGGGTCCCCCACCCTTAATGTGCATCTCTGAGCAGAGCTTGCCGCCCACACACAAAGATCCCAGCCCCGACAAACAGCTGAGCTGCGGGGAGAAAGGGCGGGGCAGGTGCGAAGAAGTTTGCAAAGCAACACAACTGCAAAGCAACACAACTGCAAAGCAACACAACCATGCAAAGCAACACGTTTGCAACCATGCAAAGCAACACCTGACGCCTGGGAGTTTGCAAACCATGGAAAGGGACAGAGGCAGCTAGCTATGCATAATGAGCAGGAGGGGGTGGAATTTCCCCTTTTGCATCGGACTCGGGACCAGGCAAATGCATTCTTTAAGTCACCATTTGAAAACCAGTTTTGAGCAAGCATCAAAATAGACCTAACCGATCTTATGAATGAGGGAAAACCTGAGGACACACAACTGAAGCGCCCCCCCCTCAAACCAGGGAGAGAGAGACTCCAGGGGGCACACACACCCCAGGCAGAACGGGCGAAAGCCCCCTTTGGCTCCCCCCACCCACCCACAGAAACTGCTCCCTCCCCCCACACACACAGAGACTCTGCTTCCCCCCCCCACACACACACAGGAGAAAAATTATAGATTAAAGCCCCCAAAGGGGTCTTACTGTGGCTGTCTTCTGTTCCATCAGGAGGGGCTAGGAGGACTGGGTAATCCAATGCGATTCTATTTAAGCATGGGAGGTTTTGCCTTGGATTTGCCGCTCTGGAGATGCATACAGGATCAGGTGATCCATTCATCCCAATAGGGAAAAGGGGAAAATCCATATCTCAGGACCCCCTGACCCAATGTTTACAAAACTTGGGGGGTCTCTTAAGAAGGCTCGTCTGAAGCTATGCTGAATGTTTGGGGGCTGCACCCCCAAAAATGCGCCCCCTGCCTCCACGGAAAGAGAAAAGGGGAGAGCCCATATTTCTGCCCCCACTGAACCCATCTTTACAAAACTTGGGGGGTCTCTTAAGAAGGCTCGTCTGAAGCTATGCTGAAAGTTTGGGGGCTGCATCCCCAAAAAAGTGCCCCCTGCAGCCACGGAAATGGAAAAGGGGGGAGGGAAAAGGGGTGGAGCCCATATCTCGGGACCCCCTGACCCAATGTTTACAAAACTTGGGGGGTCTCTTAAAAAGGCTTGTCTGAAGCTCCGCTGAAAGTTTGGGGTCTCTACCCCCCAAAATGCACCCCCTGCAGCCACTAAAAAGAGCGGATGTGCACACGCACCCCCCCACGAGGATTTCTCTCTTTCTCTCCCCGGCCGGGCCGCGCAGCAGCTGATTCCTCCAGTACTCAATCCTGACTGATTGGCCAGAGGAAGACCCAGCTTGGCCACCGATTGGCCGGGGGAGAATGCTGCTTACTGACGGTTATGCTGCTGTGCCCCAAATTTGCCGAATTTATTCGTGAACTCCCGAACTCGCTGAATTCGGCTCCCCCGTTTTCCTGCCATTTTTGAGTTCGGTTTGTGCCAAACTAAAAACCGCCAAATCAGGGGAAATTCGGCTGTTTTTCAGTTTGGGACGAACCGAATCGACTGCCCTAATTTTGACACCTGCAAAATCACACGTTTTAAGCCCAAAAGGGGTCAGGAAGCTGCCTAAAGGCAGCCCTGCCCCCAGGCATGTCCTGGGATTGCCCCCAATCAGTGGTTTGGGGAGATACGCTGGGGAAACGCTGGCAGGATGCCACACCAGCATCCGAGAAGAATGCTGCTGTTATGGTCGGGGGGGGGCAGTGTAAGTCGCCCTATGCTGGCGTCCATGCTAGTTTGCGCAACACAAGTGGCACAGACATTGGCGTAGAGGTCATGCTGGCTCCTGTGGGCATTCTCCCCCCTTCAGGAATGGACAGTCCGTCTGCAAGATTTTCATGCTAATTGAATCTCAGGTTTCTATGTTTTAAGTATCTCTTTGGGTGCTTTCACACATACTGAATAATGCACTTTCAACCCACTTTTAATCCACTTTAACAATCATTTGCATGTGGATTCTACCACTTCACACAGTGGAATCCAGCTGCAAAGTGCATTGAAAGTGGATTGAAAGTGCATTATTTGGCATGTGTGGAAGTGCCCTTTCTATCCTTGAGTCAGTCTAAACCTGCAGGTATTCAGACAATGCAGAATAATAAAATGTTGTTGCTGTTTATTTCTGTTAGTGTGCATTGATCCACAGCACATCACTGTTTTCTATATGAGCCAGTTCTGTCTTGTGTGTGTGTGTGTGTGTATGTTACATGCCATCAAGTCACTTCCGACTCATGGTGACCCTATGAATCAATGTCCTCCGAATTGTCCTATCTTTGACAGCCTTGCTCAGATCTTGCAAACTGAGGGTTGTGGCTTCCTGTATTGAGTCCATCCATCTCTTGTTGGGTCTTCCTCTTTTCCTGCTGCCCTCAACTTTTCCTAGCATGACTGTCTTTTCCAGTGACTCTTGTCTTCTCATAGTGACCAAAATACGATAGCCTCAGTTTAGCCATTTTAGCTTCTTGGATCAGTTCAGGCTTGATTTGATCTATAACCCACTGATTTGTTTTTTTGGCAGTCCACGGTATCCATAACACTCTCCTCCAATACCTCATTTCAAATGAATCTATTTTCTGTCTTGTGTGTGTGTGTAAAGTGCCTTCAAGTCGCAGCCGACTTACGGCGACCCTTTTTGGGGTTTTCATGGCAAGAGACTAACAGAGGTGGTTTGCCAGTGACTTCCTCTGCACAGCAACCCTGGTATTCCTTGGTGGTCTCCCATCCAAATACTAACCAGGGCCGACCCTGCTTAGCTTCTGAGATCTGATGAGATCAGGCTAGCCTGGGCCATCCAGATCAGGGCACTTTCTGTCTTGGGGAAGGCAATGGCAAACCACCCTGTACACAAAAGTCTGCCTAGAAAATGTCGGGATGTGATGTCACCTTATGGGTCAGGAATGACCCGGTGCTTGCACAGGGGACCTTTACCTTTACCTTTTAATAGATTAGGTGGTGTTTTTATACCAGAGATAGGAAATTAGAAGTCTTTTGCACTGGATTACAACAGCTGTGTGAAATTTACACTGTTTCAAACCCTAAAGTTATCCCCTTCCAGAACACTTTCTTTATCAACACTAGCAACTGTCACTAGGACACAGATCTGATTTAATCCCTCTGTGCAAATTCCATTTGGATTTTCCCTTGGATTGGGAATTTGACATACTTTTAAAACCTTCTTTTCCTTAGAATTTTAAAAAACAATGTATATATGAGAATAACAATAGAGTAACAAGGTAAGTGAAAAGAACATGAGCATAATGATAAAGAAAGTGGGAAGAAGGTTTCAGGCCTGGGGAAATGGAAAAAGATTGTCACCGAGAATATAATGGAAAGTGTTAGACCAATACTGAAACCAAATGCTACCTGGAAGAGGTTGCTATAATGCCACGATAGAAGTTTGAGTTGAGAAGAATTGTCCGTAAAGACCAGGATTGGATATCTAACATTGAAAAAGAGTTCACCTTCTTATGGCCTTTCTCCTGTCATATATGATGTGTGATTCTGACCTTGAGAATATGGTCTCAGATTCAGGCTAGCAGTCGTGGTATTGTCGATTTTCAATGAGCCACCAGCTTGCTGGTTGTTACTAAAAGGTTTAATGTAAGTTCTTTGTAGGCATTCTTGATCCTTTGGCTAATTAGAGATCAAGGTGAATTAGAGATCTACTGAATAGCTTTCTTTCTTTCTTTCTTTCTTTCTTTCTTTCTTTCTTTCTTTCTTTCTTTCTTTCTTTCTTTCTTTCTTTCTTTCTTTCTTTCATAGTTCTCTTCTTCTCAGTTTGCTCCTGTCAACAATCCTTTGGGCTACTTTGAAAAATCATGGCTGGACCAAGGCCCATCAAAGTGCTTCATGGCATAGAGGGGACTTGAATCTGGATCTCTTCAATCCTATCAGACCAGCTAACCACTACATCACACTGTCTCAATCAATCTATTATCGGGGCAGTACTTCTGCTGCCAGTAAGTTCCATAGAACTCTGGATAAACTGAACTGTCTACTCTCATCACTGCATCCTTTACTTGATGATAATTTTACCCCTGAATCAAAAAGATCAATCAGTGTACAATACCTCCCACATGCTCAGTTTACTATGACGGTAATCCTTTACAGTTTAACCCCATAAATTCTATTAACATCAATGAGATTATCTATCACACATGCCTGCAGAACTGCAGCACTAGGATATGAAAGAGATTTGAAAATACAGCCATGTGCTATATATTCCTTTGAATCTTTGTTAGTAATATTACATTCTTTTCAGTCTATATATGTCAGATGCATAGGAACTGTAAAAATGTGGTGATGATTATGTTTGGTAGTTCATAGTTTGATTTGTGTGTACGTGTGCACGCGTGTGTGTGTGGGATGGGAAACAGTCTAGGATTCCTTTCTTTAATTACAACTAAGTCAGACAGAAATTCTCATTTATACTAATAGATGGTATTTAGCCTTTACACATTTGTAACCTACGTAATAATAAGGGGTTATTTTTTTCATATTAAAGTGATAACATGATCAAATCGATTTCATTAGTGTATCTGTCATATATGCCATTAATGATGGCTAACAGTGGAATAGAAGCTGACAACAATCTTTGAAAAACTGTGCAGATCAAAATTACATTATAGTGGCATTCATGAATTTTAATGCCCCCCTTTTTATCATGACATTTCCCCCTTGAAAAATCCCTTTTGAACTTCTAATCTCAGAAGAAAAGAATTATACTTTTTGTACCTGTCCTGGCTGTCGTGATTTGTATTGTTACAAGTTAATAGGTCTGAGAGTTGAAGACATTTTTACTAACTAGAACAAAGAAGGAATCTTGCCTAAAAGTCTCTGGTGAGTGCTTAGAGGGAGAATGGATGAATCGAGTGTTGATGCTGGACTCATTTCTCTTTGAATGACTTAAGAGATTTAGGACACCCAAATTGAAGTTTAGAAGAGTCTTTGTAGAAGATGCTATTTGTACTTAATAGACTTTGGATTTTAGTGTCCTCTTGTTGCTAGTCCCTAATTTATTTTAACACAAATGGGGCTTTCGCTGGTATCAAAAGGAGAAGATGTTTGCCTGCCATGAATCATCTGATTAGCAAAGCATAAATGAGTGGGAATTAGAAGAGGGCCAATAATGCAATGAGCAGCTTCCAGAACCTATTTATTTGTTTTTATTTTAATAGATTTATATCCCTCCCTCTAGTGACTACAGTCAGGCTCAGGGCAGCTAACAACCCAAATAAGCAATCAATTTAAAAATACATACTATACAATTTTAAAACCTTATTAACTTTAAAATTCCAAAATTCTTTAAAACATAAGAAAAGCCATGCTGGATCAGACCAAGGCCCATCAAGTCCAGCAGTCTGTTCACACAGTGGCCAACCAAGTGCCTCTAGGAAGCCCACAAACAAGACAACTGCAGCAGCAGCATCCTGCCTGTGTTCCACAGCACCTAATATATTCGGCATGCTCCTCTGATCCTGGAGAGAATAGGTATGTATCATTTTATCCATTTTAACTAGTAGCCATGAATACCCCTCTAATAACTAATACCCATGAATAACTAATACCCATGAATTTCCAGGGGGGCCTGGAAATCTCCTGAAATTACAGCTCATCTTCAGGCTACAAAAATCAGTTTCCCCGGCAGTTTTGGAGGGTGGACTCTATGGCATTATATCCTGCTGAGGTCTCCCTTCCAAACTCCACCCCCAGATCGCCAAGTTTTTTCCAACCCAGAGCTGGCAAGCCTAGTTTTGTGTGATATCTGAACTGGGCCCATGTGTGGAAAATGTGCATTCTTCAGATGTAGAAACATGTTCCTGATTACTATGAAGGTTTCCTGTCCTCCAATCCATTATTTAATCAAGTGCACCAAGAGGGAGTGAAACTCTTTGTCTATCACCTATATGGCTTACTTTGCTCTGCACAGGGAAGCTGTCAAATCCTAGTTTCAGAATCTAAATGCACTTAAGGTGAACTTCTCCCTTTTGTCCAGTTTTCTCTATCCATTTCCATAATGTGTACACTAAATTTCATCGTTCTTGGAGTAGTGGAAGTGTCTTGCTATAAATGTTAAAATTTCATTATTTGGCCAATTGATAGGGTTGACAGCTCTGGGTTGGGAAATACCTGGAGATTTTGTGGGTGGAGCCTGAGGAAGGTAGGGTTTGGGGAGAGGAGGGACTTCAGTGGGGTATTATGGCATAGATTCCACCTTCCAAAGCGGCCAGTTTCTCCAGTCTGTCCCCTGGAGAGCAGCTGTAATAGCATGAGATCTCAGACACCACCTGAAAGTTGGCAACCCTACCTATTAAAGGCCTAGAGGGACTTGTGTATATTTAGTCCGGTGTTATCAGGTACTACATATTCAATAATTTCTGTAAAAATACATATCCTTAACCAACGAGCTAATCAAATTGAATATCATATTGAAGTGTTGAGAGAAATAAAATTAAATTGTTTCTCTGGCAGTTTCCTATTTTGTTGTGTGTTCTCAGCTATCTACATTCTTAGCTTTTAAATGAGTGAGGAAGTTTATAATACAGATGCCTTGGGCAACCCCTTAAACAGATTGAGCTTTCTTTCAATGAAGCTTATTTTCTTGAGGATACCCAGGCGACTGGCAGTTTGTTTGCACTACTACTTTTATTCTTAATCTTGTTATTTTCTTTTTTAAAGAAATACAGTTAAAATAGACTAAACAGAAATGGAGATGGTTTCATTGAGATGGGATATCTAAGTTCTCCAGTGTCTCACTATGGGCCTTATGGTTACTGAGGTGAAACAGGAGCTACTTGTAAGTGATAACAAACCTGGGGGTTTAATGTAGCTTACATTCTTGCTTAGACACCTAATAGCAAAACATGGGAAAGCACTTTTGCTGCCTCATCTTTCCATGCTTACTTTACGTTAGATATTTAGGTAGTAAATGTTCAGTCCATCTGATGCAAAACTGCTGTATTAGGATACATCAAGATATTTATTACTATTTCTCCCTCAGGCTTGAATAAGGAATTTAGTTTCTTCACCCATTATATACTCTAACGACCACTACCTGTCCCATCCCCCCTTTTTTGCCATCAAGTTGCAGCTGACAACTCACAGGGTTTTCAAGGAAAGAGATGATTTAGAGGTGGTTTGCCATTGCTTGCCTCTGTGTAGAACCCTGGACTTCCTTGGTGGTCTCCCATCCAAGAACTAACCAAGGCTGACCCTGTTTAACTTCTGAGATCTGACAAGATAACTTGAGTTATCCAGGTCAGGGCACCCACCCTTTACAGATGTCAGTTAGTTATCATCATCATATCCTATACTGCACCTTCTTTGATCAGAGCTGATTCTGCGTTTTTCCTACTTTTTCTATCTACAGTTGAGAGTGGTCATCACCTATTCTGAATGGCCTGAATGCTCTTGGACTAGTTATTGTTTCTCCCTGGTCTCTTGCTGTACCTTCTTCCAACTGTCATATCTTTTCTGGATGTGCACTCCTCTGCATATGATGAAGTGAGCTCTTATGCTGGAAAAATGTTGTTGGTCTCTAAGGTACCACTGGACATCTGTTTAATTTTGCTGCAACAGACAAATGCAGCTATACTCTCCAGAGTTAACCCCAGAAGATCTGTGTAAGTACTTTCAGAGCTAAGAACAACATGAGAAGGAAGGTATCTGATTGGATTGACAAAATCATGTGGTGGTAGTTTCCTCTTCTATTATGCTGCAGCAACAATCCAATTTGAAGCCCTGCACAACAATTAGCTTTAAAAATGCTGGGTGGATCCAACCACCAATCTTCCACTATTACATATGTTCTGGACCAGAGGTGATATATGGAAGAGGAATACTTCTGTACTCTTCCATAACCGGCTACAGTGGAAGGTCATATTTTTGAATGTTGTCCCGCACATACATTATTAGTACATCAGTTAATTTATTATTTTATTTACTTACTTACTTTATACCCCACCTTTCTCCCCAGTTGGGACCCAAAGCAGCTAATTGTTCTCCTCTCCTCCATTTTATCCACACAGCAGCCTTGTGAGATATGTTGTTGTGAAAGTGTGGTCAGTGGCCCTAGGTCACCCAGAAAGCTTCTGTGAAAGAGTGGTGATTCAAACCTGGGTCTTCCTGATCCTAGTCCGACAACCTAACCACTGCACTGCACTGTTTGTATGTAGCCCTCTTATGCTAGTGTACTACATTTCAGGAGGTATTTTTGCAAGGGTGAGGTGAAAACAAAAACACCCACGTGCAGTCTGAGGTGCTAAACTCCAAACTCTCTCTCCCCCCCCCCCCCCGTTTTTTAATGAAACAGCTGGAAGTCTCTGGTGTCAAACAGAATGAGTCAGGCTCAGCCTCAGGTGCTTTCATGAGTTGCCCAAGTGAATTCTTCACCCCCTTGGGTACAGAGCTTTTACGAAATCCCTAAGGCTGAACAGAAAGCAGCAGGATCCTTCTCTCCCTCCAGTGTGCTCAGCTGGTAAGTTGCAATTAATGGCATATGCTATGGAGTTTAAGCATAGGCCGGGAACATTAAGCAATTCCATAGGGTAATTGCTGGTATAATCATCCATCCGCGCTACAACAATTCATTTCAACTCTCTTTTCAAAACACACATGCATCTTGTTAAATCTCCTGTTTGACCCATGCTTACTGTAGACTGCTCTAGCATTGTTTACAGTCTAAATCTAATTATGTTGTATTCAGGAATGAGAAGGAAATCAATATCTAATATTTTCTTCCCATTGCTGCTTTCCTCATCATTGCTAGCACGGCAAAGAAAATGCCAATATTTTGAACTCATACATTTTGGTTTGCTGAGTTTCCAGACAAGGTCAGTCATGACAAAAGATGCAGCAAATTTCCTAGATATTCTACAATTAATAGCTGTTTATCAGACGGTGGAATCGAAGCCTGTGCATGAACATCAATGAACAGCGAACGATAACTGCAGGATCTCTTTGAAGAGAAATGCCACCTTTGATTTTAACCAGAGAACCGGTGCCTCGTTATTGTGAGATCCTTAACAGTTCACAGGCTAAATACTTGTTGGGAGTCCCCCCCCCCATCCAAAAGCTATCTAAAAGCTGTCACTTTTCCAAATAATTCTCTGTTAATATGAGCGTGTAATAAATCAAGAGAAGTTTTTGGTCGATCTTAGAAAACAGGAATAGGAGTCATAATTGGCTCTGCAGCTCTTCATGGTCTTGGGGGGGGGGGGTTCTTAACTAGCCATAAGGAAGGATTCTGTTCCCTTGGCTAATTATGCTACCATTTCAGATGCTCCATGGGTGGGATACAGGGAGTCCCATAGAACTCTTCACCCACTTCCTTATGAGCGTACACTTCTTGATGATTTCCCCTTCTGTCTGCAGCACCTGTCATTCTTAGTTGAATACTGGTCAAGAATGATTGGCTTATAAGAGGTGCAGAGTGGGGACAAATTACCCTGAGGACCATAAGTCTAAGGTTACCCAGTAGATTAATTTATATTTAGGGTTGTCAACCTCCAGGTGGTGGCTGGAGATCTGCTATTTCAACTGATCTCCAGCTGATAGAGATCAGTTCGCCTGGAGAAAATGGCAGCTTTGGCAATTGGACTCTATGGCATTAAAGTCCCCCCCCTCTCCAAACACTGCCCTCCTCAGGCTCCACCCCCAAAATCTCCAGGTATTTCCCAACCCAAAGCTGGCAACCCTATTTATATTTTGCCTAGCAGGCAAACAGAGTTGCACCTCTTTGATTGTTTACCTTTGAGCTTCAGGGCAGTGACACACACTGTTAAACAGGAAGCCTAGTTGCCTATCTAGTGAATGAGCTATCATTATTAATTAATTTGTCATCTTTTAAACACTACAAATTAAATTAAGTAATACATTTGTTATATCATCCTTCCATGTATTGAAATGTGCTATGTTTTCTACTGACAACATTGGGTGTTGGGGGGGGGGGGTCAGGAGCAGGGACTGAAGCCTGTTTTCTGCCTCCAGACCTCCAGTTACCTCTCTGCGACCTGCAGACATGTGTGAAGATTTGTGGTGAGTTTGGGAACTGATTGAATGATTGAGTGATTGAAAGAGTTTGGGAACTAAGAAGTCCTTGTTTCTTTTGTGAGCTTTCACATAGCCCAGGAAGACTGTCTGCTGTATTATCCTGCGTCTTTGTTGTAGGAGAAGATAGATGAACATGCTAAGATGTGGTAGAAGTGCTGTGAACATACCTTCTCTGCATTTCAAGGTATTTGGGGGGGAGAGAACATGTGCTTGAATCAGGGCTGGTCCCAGGTTTTTGTAGGCCCAGGGTGAGGGACTATAACTAGGGTTGCCAGGTCCCTCTTTGCAACCGGCAGGAGATTTTGGGGGCAGAGCCTGAGGAGGGCGGAGTTTGGGGAGGGGAAGGACTTCAATGCCATAGAGTCCAATTGCTAAGGAGCCATTTTCTCCAGGTGATCTGATCTCCATTGGTGTCGTCTTGTTGATTGGACTCTGCTTGCTCCATTTTCTCACTGGAAACGTGGAGTGCACCGACTGGGCACATTCGCGACTTTGGAACAGTGGAACTAGCCACGGCTTACCACTTTCTTGGAACCACCTTGAAATACCGAAGGACATATTCTTTCATGAACTTTGTTCTCCTGAGAAATTGACAGTTCTTTATTTGTGTTTGACATTATGTAATTAATGTTTTGCATTGCAGAGAGTTATAACAGATGTTATAAGTATTCAGTAAACTACTGTATCATCGATTCTAAACTAGAGCCTTCGTGCTGCTTTTTGCTAGCAACTTTGTTAATCCACTACCTGGTGGTTGGCAACCCTAACTATAACCGGAGGCTCTTTCTCACTTTGAGTCCCTGTTGGGACGAAAGACAGGATACAAATGAAGAGAATTTTTAAAATCTCAAAAGAATCCTGAGAAGTAGGTTAGAGAAAACTATAGTGACTCAGTCAAGGTTACACCGTGACCCTAGATCAAGGCAGAATGATGAAAAATTTTAAACCAAGCCTTAAAGGTCCATGTTTAACACTATAATCGAGTAGTTTTCACTAATTACTTTTCAATTCCAATGCAGCACATGCTGTTGGTAAACCAGTGCAAAGGCTGGTAATTACTGGATGGCGGTGTTTGTTTGTTTGTTTTGCCGTCAAGTCACAGCTGACCTGACCCTGTAGGGTTTTCAAGGCAAGAGACATTCATAGGTGATTTGCCATTGCCTGCCTCCACATCTTGCCCCTGGTAGACCTTGGAGGTCTCCCATCCAAATACTTGCCAGAGTTGAGCCTGAGAGTATGTGACTGGCCCGGAAACATTGCACAGCAGAGTGGGGATTCAAATCTGGGTTTCCCAGATCCTAGTCCGACACTTTAACCACTACACCATGCTGGCTTGTTACGACATGGAAAAGAACGTGATTGCATGGTGTTTTGTTCACACTTAGCATATAACAGTTAGATAGTTCATTAAAAAGAATTAAACTGAAGCAACAGAAAAATGCCTATGAGGACTAAAAATGACAGCTAGATTTTGAGTCTCATTTTAAAATTATTTTCCTCAGGATTTCATAATAGATCTATTGTGTGGCTCTTAGAAGGCAATGAGCACGCTCAGTCCTAGTCAGGCCATTCTGACAGATAAATATAATGACCTTGTATAGCATTCCGTACATTGACACTGATGTTGCTTTCACACATGCTTTGAAATGATGCACTTTCAATCCACTTTCAATGCACTTTAGCAATCATTTGCAAGTGAATCTTGCCATTTCACACAGTAAAATCCAGCTGCAAAGTGGATTGAAGGTGCATTATTCAGCATGTGTGAAGCGTGTCTTACCATCGTGGGCCTCTTGGAGGCATATAGGACCTCAGGTCAGAGTAACCTTTTTTTGGTTGTTATTTTTTTGCTGTCAAGTTGCAAGCCAACTTGTTATGTATGTTAGAACAGTAGGCAGGAGGAAACCCGCGGAGCATGGGGTTCCTCCGGAGGATCCTAAGCCAGTATGCACCATTGGTCACTAGGGGTTGTTCCCTCCCTATCACAGAGTGGGGGGGAGTGGCCGCAGGCGGCCAGAGGGGCATATAAGCGGGGGGTCAGTCCACTGTTCGCCAGTTCTGTTCTCGTTCACAATAAAGCGGTTGTTGTTGGAACTCCGTCTCCGACCTCGTGTGTCCTCCCCACGTGGACTTAACACAACTTATGGCGACCCTGTAGGGTTTTCAAGTAAAAAGACTTTCAGAGGTGGTTTGATGTTGCCTGCCTCTGCATAGTGAGCCTGGTAATCCTTGGTGCTGTCCCATTCAAGTAATGACTAGGGCTGACCCCGCTTAGTTTCTGAGATTTGATGAAATCGGGTTAGCCTGAGCTATCCAGGTCAAGTAGATATTGGGCCCATAAAATGTTTTATAGTGGGGCTAGCTGTGGAGTAAGCAGAAAAGCTGGCTGGGACTGATTGAATATTAACAGTTTTGAGATATATTTGCTGGGATTCAAAGATTTCTATATAACAAATCCCACTGCAAATTTCTGTTCTGATTGCTGATGGAGCAGCCAACAGTGGGCAGTTATCATTCATTGATGGAACTCATCAGGTTTTCCCCAAAGGCATCCAGCATTCCCAGAACGAATCGTCCAGTAATTGTTACTTTAGGCTTCTGTGGTAAACAGTCCATGAAAGACAAAAGGAGCAAACTCAGGTGAAGATCAATGGGAAGGGTATAATAGGCTGCAACTGGATGGGAAATTAATCGGTATACTTTTGTTTTAAGGTTACCATTAACCCACAAGATTGTTACTGATGTGAAATAATAAAATGGGCCATTTGACTTAATTTTCTTTTGACCTTGAGTTTCAATAAAAAAACTCTTTTAGCAACTTGTATGGAAGCTCATGTGGCTGTCAGCAAAGTTTTAGAATAGCCACTTTTACTTAATCTCTGGCCGTTGTACCTTTTCCCAGATGCATTCATTCTTCAGCTGTCAGCAAGGACCATCATGAAGGGCAGAATTCCTTTTAGTAATTTCCTTAACAGTGCACCTTTAATTTGCAAGTGTTTACAAACTTAATATATCCGTAAAACAATTGTGTAATGGATTGTTTTTGTAATTTCATCATTTCTAAGCATTTTATTGGGAAAATTAATGATTTTCATATCACTACTCTTTTATCCAACTCTAACAGCTCATTCCTGAGCCTTGCAGCGGCTGGGGACAACATAGCTAAGGCACCATCGCGGTGCTTTCAAAGAGGGTTCCCGGCTGCTGCAAGGCTTTAAAAAGCCTTTTTTGAAAAGCTAAAAAGAAAATGGGGTTTCCCTCCCATAGAAAACAACAATGCTGCTGTGCCAGGAAAAACCTGGCGCAACTATGCTGTTGTGCAAGGGGGCATTTCCAGGCTGGAGGGGCTTTGGAAGCTGGCTACCATCAGCCCTGCCCCTGGGAATGCCCCCCCCACATACTGGTGCCACATATCTCTTTGGGGATTTAGGTCCCAGAGAGACTGCAGCATCAGAGAGGTGGCATGCAGCTCTGTGGCGCCCAGGTGCCAACAGAACTGCCCCCGCCGCCAGCATAAGTGCTTCTTATTCTGTAATAAGAGGCCACTTACACTGGCAGCTGGGTCACACCACCTCCAGAGCACTTTCAGCCCCCCCCCCAGGAATGGGCTGTAAGGTTTCTCTCTTCCCCTATATGGTTCTCCCCCATTTATCCTTAAAACAGTCCTATGAGATGGACAAGGCTGAAGGAGTGTCACTGCCCTCAGAAAGCTTCATAGCTGAGCTGGGATTTATAATTATCTTTCCCGATCTTAGACCACCACGAACTCTTGCACCACAACAGTTCCAACTTATTTATTTACTTTGCCAATATACAACCTGTCCGCCAATGCACTTGAGGAGCCATATAAACCATGCCTACACTTATAGCAACCCTGTGAGGTAGGTTAAAATTATTTCTACATGGAATGAGGAAGGGGGGGAGTAATAATTTTCCCAAGGCAGCACAAATTTGTAGTAGAAGTGGATTTGAACCCATAGTTTTACAGTCCACACCCATATTTTTGTATAGCAATCCCAGGTTGGCTGAAATTAGCAATATTCTATGACCTGCTGGTACTATGCCTTGTACATTCAGTAGTCACACAAAAAAAGTGTGGAACAGAGACACTGAAAATTTGGATTGATCTCCCGTATCCCACTCATCAACCCAATTACTGTTTGAGGTTCATCCATTTCAAGACGTGCTGATTTGTTAATATGCTAATTAACTCAAATCAACTCTTTAAACTTCCTGCATAATATATAAAAATGAAAAATACGTATCGCTTTTATATTACTTTGTAAAGAGTTTATTGTCCATAATTATTTGCTCTTAACATAGATCAATCCACAATTCCTTCTGAAGAATCAGTTGATCATTGAATCGAATCCGCGTGGTAGCTGCCAAATCATGAGGGAACAGTTACATATAAGTCACTTCCCAAGTGTGGCTTAAAGGTCATCAGATTTTGAAGGGAGAAAGATCCAAATGTTTCTAAGTGCACAATTCAGATTAATTGCTGGTGCAAGTTAGCTCCCACTGTGAAAACATGAATTAACGTTTTACTAGAAATTGCTAAATGTGAAAAGGCACCTTGTATGCCAAGATAAAATAGAATGCTACAGTCTTGTCTGATGTTCATTTTTGTGAGTAATTAACTTGTTGACAGACCATTCCACATACATAGAAAACAATAGATTCTGATTATTGCACTAGAGTAGCTAACGTTTTAGAGGGCAACCATGCAATGGGTTAGTATGCTGGAATCATTCCAGATAACAGAGATCTTCCCTTACAAATAACTCTTTGGTAATTTGCCTTTGGATTTTAATTACCTTTATGTGGCAATGATGCTAGTGGTGAGTGAAGTACATGAATAAGCCAACCACTGTGTCATCTTCTGTATCTCCCATGGACAAAGAAGAAACAATAGGATGTCACACTCTCTATTGCGTTTTTATCCTGCCCTTCCTCCAAGGAGCTTTTTAAGAAGGATGTTTTATGTTTGTGTCTCTATATTATACTTTAATGAGCATAACAGGACATTATAAAAAAGGTAGAACTAGTTCCTAGCACTGCAAACCAGCATTTCTGCAATAAAGAGGTATATGGCTGTCACAGGCGCCTACGGGAAAGTCTACAAAAAAGTGCAACAACACAAATGGGGAAAAACAACTATCTACTAACAATGAAAATTGCACGAAAAGTCTATTTTCGGGGGGGGGGGGAAATATAGACAGTTACATAGAAGAAGATACATCAAGAACAAGAAAGTCCAATGGCTACTTGCAAGAAAACATGAATGAGAAAATTACACAGGAAGAACTGAATGACCTCATTGAAAAGTCAAACACAAATCAAAAAGCTGGAAGCTTAATGAACAACACATATTATGACTGCTAGCATAAATTGCACGAAAAGTCTATTTTCGGGGGGGGGGGAAATATAGACAGTTACATAGAAGAAGATACATCAAGAACAAGAAAGTCCAATGGCTACTTGCAAGAAAACATGAATGAGAAAATTACACAAGAAGAACTGAATGACCTCATTGAAAAGTCAAACACAAATCAAAAAGCTGGAAGCTTAATGAACAACACATATTATGACTGCTAGCAGGATGTTTTGAATAATCTTATTCAGATAAGGGGCAGTGCAATCCTGAGGAACAGGTATTTGGGCCACAGCTGGGGATGTCGCAGCCATGCACAACCAAGCCATCTCCTGAGCTGCTTGTCATGCCACGGCCAGCAAGGTGAAAATGAAAGCTCATTCAACACCTGTGAAGCTGCTCTATTCAGTTCCATGGGCTGTGCCACCATTTTTGCTGGCATAAGTTCACACCAGCAAATGTGGGCATTTCCGGGGTAAAAGGGCTCAAGCCCCTGCACGTGTATAGTGCTGCTGTGCTGCTTCCCAGCACTGGCATCAGTAGTCTGGCACCAGCGTAAATGCCCATTTCACTGGTGCAAGTGGCATTTCTACTGGCACCGGGGTCACGTTGCCTCTTAAGGGTTTTCATCCCTTCCTTAGGATTGCACTATAAATGTTAATCTTTTCTTCAAATATGAAGTATGCTTCTTTCTTTCTTTCTTTCTTTCTTTCTTTCTTTCTTTCTTTCTTTCTTTCTTTCTTTCTTTCTTTCTTTCTTTCTTTCTTTCTTTCTTTCTGCCACCGATCAAATGAAGAGACGAAGATCCCAGTTTCTCTCTAACAAGCTTAGAAGAAGATGATGACGATGAAGAAGAAAAGTTGGCTTTTATAGCCTGATTTTCTCTACCTTTAAGGAGTCTCAAACCAGCTCACAATCTCCTTCCTTTCCTCTCCCCGCAACAGACACCTTGTGAGGTAGGTGGGGCTGAGAGAGTTCAGAGAGAACAGTAATTAGCTCAAACAAACCCAGTTCACCAGATTTGAGTCGACTGCTCTTAACCCCTACACCACACTGGTTCTCAATGCAAGGTTACATCTCACATATTGTATACATGATTCACATTTCCTTAGCACCCAAACCAGTTTAATTTCATGCACTTATAGCATGGAATATGCTTGGCACCATCCCAGTTTACTCAGACAAATGTAGTTGTCTTTATCTGTATGCACATAACACATTCAAGAGGGATAGCGATATTACTCTACTACCAGGTTAAAAAAAACAGCAGTCTTGTGGTACCTTAAGACTAACAAATGTATGTTCTTAAGTTTTGTGCATAATGTAAGCATAATTTTTGTGGAGTAGAGCCCACTTTGTCATATGCATCCTCTGTTAGAGGATGCACACACAAACACAGTTTATAGCAATATATCTGAAACCATCTATGTATCTTATCAGCAGCAATGGGCCATTTAATAGAGAAACAAATCCAGAGACCAGACCCTGCCAATGTATCTTATGCTACATGAGATATACTTTAAAAATAGGTTTGGAATTTTGCAAGGTTGGGTCTTGTTCTTTAGCCATTTTGCATAGAAGAAATTATACTGAAAGTAGACAACGGGACATTTCTTGGCTAGCACAGCCCCGGGAAAGTATTTCTTTATGTAGCAGCGCTGATACTTTTCTGTTGAATATCTGGAGGTTGGCAACCCTATTTTTATCCCAGCTTACTTTCATCATTGAACTCAAGGTAGCATAGGTAGGTTTCTTGGGAAGTCTCCCATTCAACTGCTGATGAGATTTGTACTTACTTAGCTTCAGCAAAGTTGCTGAATCATCAACCAAGCCCTGTCTCTCAAAATTACTTACTTCTTACTCTCACCACAAAACGGTCACCGTTTCCAGGGATCTTAAGGAAATCTTAATGACAAATAGGAGCGGGTCACCTTGGGGCCACTCAGTGGTATGAGCTGTACTGAAAAGCCTTACAGAATTGCTTTCCTCACTATAATGCACAACGACAGTGCAATAATTTATACCTAAGATCTTATTATTGAACATGCATTGAGAGATTTCGAGCTGGTTCATGTAACCAAAGGAAAGGTCTAAATGAGTGCTGAACTCTTGTAATGAAGCATAATTTATTGCATAGGAAGGGATTTGGTGAAACTTACATTACTTGTACAATCCCTTAATTAAAAAAAGAAAAAGAAAATCCTGAAATGCTTAAATCAAAATCATTTAGAAGCAACTTGATACATATTAAACACCTCTGAGAAGGGAAAATGCTGTAGGCAGGTTTCTTAATAAGTCTGGTTTGGTTAATTATTGCCTAAAGCCGTTCTGAACTAATTATTTACTCCCCAAGGGGGGGCTCCACATTTTCGGCATAAAAGTGTCAGGCATTGATTTTCCTTAATTGACAGCATACAGTAGTAGACAGACCACATGGAGCTGAAGGTTAAACCATTTATAGAAAGCAATAGCCAAGCCCCTACAGAGTACCAGGCAATGCATCAACAGGAATGGGAGACCCAAACCCCACATCACTGCATTTCCAGGGCAAAGCCTTATTTGTCTCTGTCATCTGGCCTTTATGGTTCATTGAACATCTTAAATCGCCTGTATAAATTAGCTGTGTTTCATTGTTAAGCGTCCTCCCCACATCAAAGAGTTGCTTTTCTGACCAATAGAGGACTTGGGAAAGTTTCAGTAACTTTTCTTAGTACCTGAATAATAAAAGCTCAGTATTTGTAACTGCATCAGGTGATACTTAAATGTATGGTTAAAATGTGTTCTTTCTTATACCTTTAAACCAGATTTTACTGGACATATTCATAAAACAAAAGCATACTTGAAAGGACATCTAACTGCATCTTTTGATCTCACCTTGGGTTTATTATGTTAACCAGGCAGTTATTGATTTCACCTTATGGCCAAACAACATAATAAGTTTTTTAAATGAGTGGGTCCCCTGCTCCCTTTCCCCATAGCTCCAAGCCAAGTGCAGGGAACATAAGTTTTAAAACTTGTGGGGACCTGTTTTGGCTTGGGAGGGGGTGTTGCCTCCCTCACCTGAGCTATTTTCCCTAGTTGAAACTACCCCGGGGGGAATTATTTGCATTATTTTACATGCAAGGCTCAGGAAAGTAGCATGGGGGGGGGGAGACATAGAGAAGGCATGGGGGGAGAGGCATGGAGAAGGCCGAAGCCCTTCTTAGAGAAGGCCGAAGACCTACCCATGCTGTGGTGCTGAGCCAAATTGGACCCCCACAGGCTTTACAAACAATGTTCCCCTAGCTTCTGTGTGGCTGCAGGGAAACAAGTCCATAAAAGAAACCAACTTGATTCCTTGAAAGAAAGAAAAAAGTGTAGCAATTTTATTTTCATCACAGAAGTAAAATCACCTGATATTAACTTCATAACTTTGCAGTTTCTTAATATTAAACATTACCTTTTTTAATATGCAAAGAATTAGCACTGTGTTGATTACGAATGGAATTGCCCAGTTCACTTGCCTAGCTTTGTTGGCCTAAAAAGTAATTGGTACCTGCACACATGTGGTGCTCTGGAGTATTTCAAACAAGTATTTTATTACCATTTATATGTTGGAGACAGACTTAATGGTTATGGCTTAACTGTAAATGAATGATAGGCTGTCACTAGTGCGTAGATTGCAGGTCTTGGGTGTGACTTGAAAATTCATCTCAGGCATGTGTGTGCCTTGGACCGATCTGTGGTCTAGTTCCTATAATAGGTTTTACCACCTTTAAACTCCCTGGTGCTCTTGCATCAGGATCAGACATTCAGCCTAAGTCATTTGGGCAATTTAATCAGTTTGGAAGGATTTTTCTCAGTGGCTTCTCCCAGTTTATCACGTATCAGGGAGAGAGGCAACTCTGCACACGCTGTCTTAAAACTGGGCCCCTTTAAAGAGAGATGTTACCAAGCAATCAAGATAGTCTGACACTCTTTCATAAAATGTAGATGCCAAACTTAATATCCTTTTAGATAATGTTTATGTAATAAGTGTAGGGATGCCAGCCTACAGGTGGGACCTGGAGATCCCCTGGAATTACACGTCATCTCCAAATTACAGAAATCAGTTCCCCTGGAGAAAATGGCTGCTTTCAAGGGTGAACTCTATGGCATTGTACCACACTGAGGTCCCTGTCCTCCACAAGCTCCATCCCCAGATCTCCAGGCATTTTCTAAACTGGATCTGTCAACCTATCCCCCAACCCCCGCTAGTGGCCTGGGGGGGGGGGAACTGAAAATCCTAAATATGAGTATTTTATAGAGAAGAAAAGGGCAGAAGTAACATTTTTAAAAGCCAAATACAGGGCTACTTAGGTAAATTACTTTCTTCACTGCTTGTTTAAAACTGGTTTTCTTCTCATCATTGTTCCATAGTATCTACTTTCCTGAAAATGACTATGGCTTGGCTTGGCTAGGCTTCCTGACTACAGAACCATCTCATCCCCCAAGCTGGCCATCTCTGCTGGATTCTGAATGATCTACCCAGATCACAAGGTTTATCTTCCAGTTAGATTTCTTGGAAGTCCTCATACTGCAGTCAGCTAAGGGGTCAACACAAGCTGTGACACACCCTTGTGGACTGACCTGGCTATTTAATGGTAGGCTGCTCTGCAGTACCAGTCTCTCTCTTTATAATCAATGAAGAGCCCAGTTCCAAACAACTTCTTTAGCTTTTCCTTAACCCCTAATGTGAATTTGACTAGACTTAGGAAAACGCACCCTTCATAATATCATCTATGTCCTTGAAAACACAGCACAAAAAGTGGTGTCCTTTCATTGATGCACAGTAGAATCTTGGAAATTTGTTACACTGTTCTTTGAAGACTAAATTAAAAACAATAAAATGGCTGTTTGGAAAACTCATAGGCTTTTACTGGCTTTTGGAGAATTCGTGCTGCTTTAAGAAGGCCATTGGTGTCATGACAAAGACCTCTGAGCCTCTGATTTACTTTCTAAGAAGTATAAATTTCCTTTTAAGCCCCTGGAATTCAATGAAAGTTCAGGGTTTCTGGAGCTATTCAGGCTTGTTGATTGCCATTCTTTTTCACTGAGGTGCCCACAGTATTCACTTAACAATACCCGGATTAAGAATTCGATACGGTCTATTAATAAGTGGCCATATAATTGCAAGAGGATTATTCACACAACAAAGGATTATTCATAGAGCTCTGCAGTGAAGGTGTTTAATACATTTCTCAGCTAATAATAAAAAAAAAACCACACTTCAAGAAACTTTTGTAAGAAATTGACCCATGAAACTCCTTTATTGAGTTGTATCTTTTCCTAAATGCTTATTTTTTAAAGATACCCAGGACAGTGCTTTGCTGCATAGCTGAGCTGACAAAGGCTGTCAGCTCAATTCATGTTATCAGATATTTGTGCAGAGTGAAAGGACAGCTGCATAGAGATGTAGGGTGTATGTGTGTGTGTGAATATCGTATGACCTGCCCTTATTTACCAGGGAGAATGCCTTTCCCTACTTCTTCCTTGTAAAACACTGTCCCAAATTTATATCCATTCGGCATTAGAAGGATAGTTTTGGAGATGTATTTATAAAATGTTACTGGTGTGCTGACTTGTACACCTGTGTTTTTTCCCTTCATGTCCTACCTCCGTCCTTTGGCTCTCTAGAAGTTAATAATGCATTCCTAAACAGAGTTACTCTGTACCAAAAAGCTGTCTGCTGGATTATGATTCAACCTTCAGCCCCCGAGAATGGGATTTGGACTCCATCCTTGAGATCCATCTACACATTACAAAATGCTGGTGTTCATTGGTGAATAACACGAGGACTTTGTATCGCATGTGCAGTGGGAGTTTTGTGCCCCCCAGACACACACTGACTCTTTTCAGTTTGCAACCACAGCTCACAGGATAAGAAGTTGTAGCATCCTCCCAACTTCAGGCCATTTTCACATCCTCAAATCACTCAACGAAGCCACTATTAGCTCTGTTGTAAAAATCATGTTCTGTGGCTGTATAATTTCCACAACAGTGCCAGTACCAGCTCCAGGGGGTGGTTTTTAGAACTTGGGATGGGAGACTAAAGCTGCGTGCTATGGTCACAAACAGAAAAGAGCTGGTGTGCATCTGGGACGCACAAAATTATCATCTTGTATATGATACAAAGTCCATGTGTTGTTCCCACAAACACAAGGACTTTGTCAAGTGTGGATGGATCTTCAGGAGGAGGTTCTGATGTCTGTGTCTACTGACTTGGCTAGAACCATTTATCTGTGCCTGATTTGTTTGCTAGGTGGGCTGTCCTTGCTTCCAGCAGGGGCAACAAAACGAAGTGCCCCAAGATGGTTGGTGGGACCAGCTGTAATTGGTGGTGTGTGCTGTAAACTTGGTCATGCCAAAGCATTGCTGAGTACTGTTGCTGATTCCCGCTGCATCAGACATTGTGAACTCTCTAGTATGGTATTAAAACGTTTTATGTTGTGCAGTAAATCAGTGCCGCATGATGGGCACACAAGAATGTCCAGAAATGTGTAATGGGGTTGGGCCAAGGTGCTCTGGCAGTGATCCTTGGTGTACAAGGCATGTTACAAGGGTTCTTATTTTCTTTCATGAAATCTTGAAGGGTACATAAAATACATGGGTGACGTTCATTTTGTCATTCTCGTGTGGTACAAAATGGGGGGGGATTAAAGTGTTGTTTCTTGGGCTTTGTCTGCCTGTTTGAAGGGGAGCACATACAAGTAACCTATACAGCTCTTTGTTACAAAGTCAGCACAATGGGGAATGTGCCCACAAAACTGCTAATCTCTGTTTATCCTTGCAATTTTCAGGCGGAAGCTGCCATTGTGTCTGTGTCTTGGCTGAATTACACAAAAAGATAAATGTTTGGAATCATAGATTAAAAATAAAACCCTCAGTATTTCTGATTGACATGGTATAGAGAGAAACACACTTTTAAGCACAGGCCTTTTGTTTTGTGAGACGATGTGCACAGGGATATTAGGCCCCTTGTTTTGATTTGTTGGCTGCATTTAAACCCAGACTTGAGAAGTTCATTAACTGTGTGCAAGCCAAACATACCAAGTGGTTGCTGGAAATGGATTTGAAACAACTTAAATAGACAGCCTGATTATATACGTGTACGAAACTTGTGTTTCTGCCATCCTGAGTCTTATGTGCCTCTAAGAGCAACCATTAGAAGGTGATATCATTGTGAAGACAAAGATTGTCTTTGATGTCAGGAAAGGACTGAGGAGCAGACAGAGGGAAGAGAACAAGGACAGTAGAAGAGAGTTGGCAAAGTCTGAAATCCAGGTCCTGAGAGGAGGGGATCACTCTGGTGGTAGATCTATCACAGTGTGGTCTCTTCAGGACTGTCATCTTCTGTATATCCCATGGAC
Organism: Euleptes europaea; assembly: GCF_029931775.1. NCBI lineage: Eukaryota > Metazoa > Chordata > Lepidosauria > Squamata > Sphaerodactylidae > Euleptes > Euleptes europaea. The sequence goes on from NC_079314.1 coordinate 51,258,584, forward strand.
ATAGAATAAACAATAGGATATCACATTATCTATTATGTTCTTATCCTGCCCTTCCTGCAAGGAGCTCAAGGCAGCATTCATGGTTCTTTGTTCCTCATTTTTGACCCTGAGGCCAACTTTTCATGGACGATTTTGCTGCTCTCTTGCCATGGAGCAAAATAATAATAATATTTTTTTTTCATGGCCGCGGATCATCTTTGTCAATCCCAAAGTAGTTTTGGTTTTTCATGGGAACAAAGCAGGCAGTATTCTACAATGGTTTGGTCTGCCTCTTTGCTGGAGCCCTCCCGTTCTGATAAGCTCATTGTTTATGCCCGCCCCCAACTCCGCCCCAACTCCACTCAGCGGATTACCTTGTGCGGTTCACCTCTGTGGACACGGCCCCAGCGCAGAAAAACAAGCACCAGTCCCTCTGGTTTCCTTATATAATTTTTCTATTTACCATGCTCCCCATTTCCCCCCACCCCCATACTTGGCGATGCTCCCCCCTTTCCCAGACTTTGACAGACGGTCATTGTTGTGCCCCCCCCCCAGTACAGCTCTGGCCGTCCAGTGCCAGGAACTTCCATCCAAGAGGGCTGGCAGCCTTGGGGGCGAGCCTTGGTGGTGAGCGCTCAGGAGACCAAACCGCCCGACTCCACTTTCATGCAACTGAATGTAAGGGGAGTTTTGCCTTGGATTTGCCGCTCTCTGGATGATCTCTGGATGCACACTCTCCCTTCCCTTCCCTTTGCAGCATGCTGATCCGCACACTTTCCCAAGATTTCCACAGTTCCTTTGTTCTGTTCTTTTACCAGGTTGGGGATGCACAGGATGCATGGGGGGGGGAGAGGAGGGAGACCCAGAGCAGACTGGCCACCCCTCCTCAGAAGGGTGATGGTAGGGAGTTTTGCCTTGGATTTGCCACTCTCAGGATGCGCATTTTCCCCATCCGAAATCTCAAAACTCAACAATAAGCCCCCAAAGCAGAGTTTTGAGAAGTTGAATGGGAAAATGTACATCTAAAGAGTGGCAAACCCAAAGCAAAACCTCCCATGCATAAATGGCCAAACACTCTCCCTTTCCTTTGCAGCATGTCGATCCATCCTGCCTTGGAGGGAGGCTGTCCCCCGGGTGCGATCCCCTAAACATACCCCCCTGCAAGCAAAGCCGTGGCACTTGCTCTTCGAAGAACAAAGAGTGTGATCTGCAGCAGCTATGTGCCGCCCGGCACTCCTATGAAGAGGAAATGCACACATCTCCGGCCTGAAGACTTCTACGGAGGTGGAATGGTGGCCTGCGATACTTGTCGGAGCACAAAACTCCCCTTGTCCAATCACAGTTCACATGCGTGGCGAGTTACGGGGAGGGAGGAGAAATTTGCTTGCATGGGCGGGGAGAATACATCCGACCCCAGGAAGTTTTTCATGGAGATCTGCACCAAAAACCATGTGGCAAAAGGAAAGTACGGACCAAAACAGGTTTGACTTGACGCAAGGATGAAGCAGTTTGTTCCCCTCAAATTCGAAGCAGTCATGAAAAATAAAAAATTAGCAGCGTGGCAAAACAAAAGTGAAACCGCTGCATACCTCCATGAAAAAAATGACCTGAAAGAACTTTGAGCAGTATCTTAGGGTAAGGGGCTAACCTAGGGTTACCCAGTGAGCTGCATGACTGAGTGGGGATTTGAACCTGTGTCTCCCAGGTCCTAGTCCAAGGCTTTAATGACTACACTGCATGAGAGATACTTTCCCTCTTCATCACAGCATATCTTCCTTTGGCAGGAGGCTGCTGATAGTAGTTGCAGGATAAGAAGCCACTTCCATATTGTGCCTGAGCTGGGCCCTTAGTGTTTGACACTGTTGCTGCAGCCCAGCGTCTCCTAGGACTGAGAGCTGTAGGACTTACACCTTCGCAGATGAAATGGACAGAATCTTTTGAGAGCAGAACGTTTCACTTGATTCCCCCTCTTCACCACAGATCCATGAAACATTTTGTTCATAAGGGTCCGTAGAAGCACACAGAGCATTTTTTAAAACCAACAGCAGGCTGTTGGTGGAAGGGAACGCAGGATCTTGGATCACACTGCTGAATCCATGCATGCAGTATGTTTTTGCACCATACAGTATGAATACAGCAAACTGTCTTATACCAAACAAGATCATTAGTCCTTCATGTTCTGCACTGCCAACTTTGATTGGTAGCAGCTCTCTGAGTGCCCAGGCAGAGACCTTTTAATTGCAGGTGCCTGGCATTGAATTTGGGGCTTTCTGCATGCAAACCATGGGTTAGATCCAGCCAGGTTTTTCACACCATCTCACCTAATTGCCTTCCTTTCTGCAAGCCCCTTCTCACATGGCCCTTTGTCCCATTATCCCCAGCCTAGGTTTTTTTTTGGGGGGGGGAATCAAAGGCAAGCCCCTCCTCCCTTGAAAACACTGGTTAGATCCAGCTTCATGCCCTCTACCAAGTAGCCACTGCTTCTGAATTGGTTCTAATTACTTCATTCCAAAACCAAGTTTCTAATTGGCCACGTAAACCAGTTTTGCTAGCAGATCCATGAGAGCTCTTGTTAATTAAATCTGAACTGTATAATTAATGCCCTTTAAAATAATTAGAATATATATGCCCAAGTGGTTTATTGATAGCTCATTATACCGGGTAATGTGAGCACACATTTTTGTCCTTTTCTCCTAGTCTAAATCAACGTGTTATATGGTATATTTTGCATCCTAACCGCACTTCACAGCAAACACCATTCATGCTGATTTGTTTACACATTTATAAACTTGAACTCCTTCTGGATATGAAATAGAGAAGATTTACAAATGTCTGCATGTAAATGTAGGTATATATATTCTCCCAATGCAAATCTCAGCTCTGTTGAATATTAATAAGAATCCCAGAATGGCTTGGGAGGAGAATATTTCTAAAAAAGAAAAAAATATATTTGTTAAAAGTGGGGGAACAGTTCCTTGCGTAACTGACCTTCATTGTATTTGTTTTTCATTGTGACGGTATATACATGGGACTTTATTTACCTCAGATGCTTTTTATTTCTTAAATCCTATTTGTAATAGATATTATTTCTCTTTTAGAATTCTTATTCACAGAGCCAACAGATTTGTTGCTGACTCTGGTGTCTCATATAATCAAATCACCATCCTTGGTCGGAAGCAAAGTTCTTTCTTTTCGCTGATGTTTTTGTCTTGTTCACAAGTTTGTTCCTGGAGGCAACCTGTCTGGTTTGATTTTTTTTTATCGCTAAGATGCCTGAAGAAAAAAAGTTCTTCTGACTGTTTTCATATTTTCAAAAGTTTAAAGCAAAAGTAGCAGATATTGTGAGTCCTTGGTCTGGGTCCCAGGGATTACGGGTGACACAAGGCTGTGTCCACGTTCCTCCTCAGATCCATGGAGGTGTTGCATGATGACCTGGGCTATTGTACACATTTGCATTTGAGAGAGGGATGGCTGTACTAGCAAAGAGGGGAGGACTTGACAGGGGTCAGCCTCTGTACTAAGCCCAGACAAGCAGGTAATTGTGATTGAACTATATGCTGTGGCAGTGAGGTTGTAAGTTCAAAAGACTGGAAATGAGAGCCAGTTTTTGTGTGGTGGCCGTTTCAGACAAAGGGTATCTGTTACGTTCTATGGCTCTGATAACCTAAAAGGCACCCGTGATTGTTAATGATAAATTTGTTACAAGAAAGCTTCAAAATAACTACCCTAAAAATGGGGTGCTCAGGCACTTCTAAAGAACTCTGACCAGCCTCCACTCTCTGAATCACTCTTAAATGAGATCGAGCTAGTGACGATTTCATTTGCTTTACTAATCTGGCAGGGTCTCCACTGTTTCACTTTTGACCTGTGCCTTTGTTGTCTTGACAGCCAATCACAAATGGAAGGAGAAGAAATGACACTATAGCTGTCATCTAATAAAGTGAGAGATGTCACAGATCTTGTTGACAACCAAGCATGAAAGTATGCTGGTATAGCAGTACAGAGCACTGGTAACAAAGTGATCCAAATAGTGCATCTCATTTTCTCCTTGAACTCCATGAGAAAGACAGTACCAGTAAGATTTTTTTTTTAATTACTTTCCACGTCTGTTTGGCCTCAGTTCTTATGTGGAGGTGAAAAACACCAGAGATCCTGCTGGTTAGAAGCAAAAGATTAGTCCTATGTTTGGGGTGGCAAAGGAAATTTTCATACATCATACCAGTAGAAAAGAACAAGAATCCAGTAACACCTTAAAGACTAACAAAATTGTTAGTCTTTAAGGTGCTACTAGACTCTCGCTCTTTTCTACTACTACAGAAAAACACAGCTACCCATTTTGATCTATAAATGAAACCAATTCAGGTTTTGTCTCTAGCAACTTGGCCTTGGGAACTCATTTGAGAAAACCAAACTCCTGATTGTTTAAGTATGTGAGTACCGAATATTATTTAATTTTAATATTTGTCTAGAAATTTGCACAGTTGACCACACTAAGGCTCAGTATGTATAGTGGGTAGATTATCAGACTAGGACCTAGGAGTGTGAGTGCAAAGCTCCCTTCTACCATAGAAGCTCGCTGGGTGACCTTGGGCCAGCCACTCTCAGTCAGCCTAACCCATTTCAGAGGGCTGTTGTGGTAAGGATGTGGAGGAGGAGAGAATGATGTTGTAAACCCCTTTGGGTCTCCATTGGGGAGAAAAGTGGGGTACAAATATCTACATAAATTATAAATAATAATTTATAAATTATAAATAATAATTTACATTCCAGCCATTTTGATGCTATTTGGTGCTATTTTACACTCCTAGCTGTTTTGGTATCATTTTCTCTCATTTTTCTTTCTTCTCTAACTTGTTGATCCACAAGACTGTTGAATCCAATTGGTTGACACAGGTGATTTATGGGTGCTTCTCATGTCAGATTTGGCATTAAGATATCACTGACAAAAATCACATGGGTTGTCTGCTGCAGATGGTGCTCACAAGCACAGTGTGAACATAATTACGATTGTCAAAAATTGCAGGTGTTTGTCAACAGGAAGTACAATAAATATCTTCCATGCAGTCTTAAATTCAGTTACAGCTACCCAGATTCCTGGTTTGGCCCTGACACATATTCCCTATTGGAAAGTTCCATATACTCATTGGGGTCCCATTTCAGCAACAAATGCCTGGAAAGGGTGCTGATTTATTTATGTCATTTATAGTCCACCTTTCTCAGTGAGACTCAAGGCAGATTACACGGCATGAGGCAATTTAAATCAACAGGAATGGGACATCCAATAAACAATACAATAGAGGTTTGAACTGCAGAAATCTGAAAATGAGCAGAAAATCTGAAAACAGTGCTGAAACAAAGCATAAACACTAAAACAACACATTAATTGGCACAAGAGTTATATAGAAGGATCATTCTCCTAGCAATAGACAGCACATACTACACACTGTAGTACAGACTACAGTCCTTATCCCTTTACAAAAACATCTTTCTGAAAACATTTCATTATAGTATAGTACCTGTGTAAAAAAGCCTTCCTGAATCATTCCGTTTTGCATAGTTTGTGGAAAGCCAGAGGGTTGGGACGTTCTTGACCTTATCAGGCAGGCCATTCCACAAGTTGAGAGCCTCAATAGAAAATGCACATGTACAAGCAGTTGTTGATTTTGCTTATTTGAAGGGTGGCACCTGCAGATGTCTGAAAGACTGGAAACGGTCAATTTACATTCCAATTCCCAAAAAGGAGATGTTAAAGATTGCAGCAACTATTGGACCATGTTCAAAATCTTACAACAAAGACTGTTATCATATATGACATGAGAAATGCCTGTTGTTCAAGCTCGATTCAGAAAAGGTAGGGGCACTAGAGATCATATTGCAAATTTATGTTGGTTAGTGGAGCATACAAGAGAATTTCAGAAAAATGTTGTAATTCATAGATTACAACAAAGCTTTTGACTATGGATCATGAAAAGTTATGGCTGGTTTTAAAGGAAATGGGTGTGCCACAGCATCTGATTGTTTTGATGTGCAACCTGTACTCTGGACAAGAAGCTACTGTTAGGTCAGAATATGGAGAAACAGATTGATTTCCAATTGGCAAAGGTGTTAGACAAGGATGTATTTTATCTCCCTATCTCTTCAATATGTATGCAGAACATATCATAAGGAAAGCTGAATTCAATTTAGAAGATGGAGTGAAAATTGGGGGAAGGAACATTACCTCTGGATCCGGATTAACCGTTAGACTCTTACTGAGCCAGCAAGGGCCAGCTGAGCCCCCATTGAAAGTGGGAAGCACAGTTTCCTTCAAGACTTTCACCTTCCCAACCAGAGTCAATTCTGTATTGTCTGGGTCCAATTTCAATTTGTTCACTTTCTACTATTTGACCACAGCAGTCTGGTGTTATTCAAGACCTCAACTGCATTACTTGGGGATTTGGTTAGAGAGCTACAGAGCTTAGTGTTATCTGCATATTGATGACATCTAATTCTAAAGCTGCAAATGATTTTTCCTAAAGAGGTTGAATAACATGGGGGATAAGATTGTGCCCAGTGGAATCCCGCAAGACAGCTTTCGCACTGAAGATAGCTGGTCTCCAACAACTCTTTGAGTTATTCTATGAGGAATAATTGAAGCCAGTCCAAGGAACATCCCCAGCAACACTTCCTGGTTTCCTACAGTTGTGATGGGGAAAAAACCACCTAAAAACTCTATGATAATCCTCATACTATCATTAGAAGAAGAAGAAGAGTCGGTTTTAATATGCCAACTTGCTCTACCACTTGAGGAAGAATCAAACTGGCTTACAATCACCTTCCCCTCCCCACAACAGACGCCCTGTGAGGTAGGTGGGGCTGAGAGTGTGACTAGCCCAAGATCACCCAGCTGGCTTCATGTGTAGGAATGGGGAAACAAATCCAGTTCACCAGATTAGCATCCGCCGCTCATGTGGAGCAGTGGGGAATCAATCCCAGTTCTCCAGATCTGGTCCACCACTCCAAACCACCGCTCTTAACCACTACACCATGCTGGCTCTCATTATTTCCTTTTGTGTTATTACTTTGTTGCTCCAGTGAGTGAAGCTTTTTGAGAATCATGTTAGCCATGTTTATCACAGAGGTATACTTAATGGGTATGATTGACTGTTCCTTTTGGAATTCAAACTCGGTCACAAAATTGGAGTCAATTGGGTATCACTATATATTCTAATTTTCCTTATTTATTCAGTGTAGATTATGTCAAATTTCATTATATAGGATTTGGGAATGAGTCATGATTGGACTCATCAACGTAGTCTCCAGGCTTTCCACAGAGAATACAGTTTTACAGGATGATGTTACAAATGCAATGTGGCTGAGTCAAAAAGCCGGCTGTGAATATAAATGGATTCTCATGAGTATTTGCACTTTAGGTGTAGCTATTTGTTTAATAGACCAATGTAATTGTTCAAAAAAATTCCTGGTAAAAAAAGAACTTAAGAAGCAGTCTAGAATGTCTTTTGTCTGGGTGGAGAAACTCCCAGTGCAGTTTTATGTAGAGTTATTCCAGTCTAAGTCCAATGAAATCAATCGGTTTATCCTGGAGTAACTCTATGTAGGATAGTACTGTAAAGTTACCGACAACTAGCATGGTGAATCAAATGGCACCTCCAAAAAATCCCACTGTCATTAGTGGGCTGTAGTAGGATTCCTACATCAGATCCCTAATTGCACACAAAAAATACTCTTTACAAGGTAACAATCTGTATGATGTTGCCTGACACCAGTAAGTCCTCCCTCAAAAGCCAAAATAGAGCTGGAAAGGACCCTGCCCTCTCCCCCTGCCTTTTACTCACAGAAACTGAAGCCTGGGATGCTGTGGTTTCCTAGCAGCAGCCTCTGAGAGAATCCATTGCTTAAAGCTACAGACACTCCTTTTATCATTTCCAGGTGTTTTTTTTAACCCCATGATGTTGGGTTTTTTTTTAATTTCACATTTTTTCTGTAAGCCTGGGGCCCTTTTCAGGTTTGTAGAAAGATCTGCCTTGCCCATTTACATCTGCAGTCAATGGATTTAAGTATCCAAAGATTTGGCCGACTGCTGTTAGAGTATAAGATAGTTCCATTAAAGCCATCAAAAAGACAAACATATTCTAGGTTTCTAATTGTGAAACCCACAGAACAATAAATTTAGACCACGGGAATTAAATAATATGGTGTTAAGAATAATCCTTTAAGGATGTAGAGAGAAAATTAAAAAATATATATCAGGAAAATGATTTCACTTCCAGAAAAAGACATTTGGAATAATTGTGATAGGTACAAAAAACTGGACTGTTGGCAAGTGATGACTCTGCAATGAGCCAGGGTGTCTGCCTTCATTTGTTTGCCACCCAGTGACTTTTCTGTATCCTTACACCAAACATAGCTAATAAAATAAACCTTTCTTTCATTTAAAATCACCTAAAATTGGCTGAAATATGATATTCATATATTTCAGTGCCACAGTAGTCCCCATCGCTTAGTATGTATAAGCATCTAGTAGGGTTGAGTCAGTGCTAAAATAGATTATGTACTTTGTTTGAATTAGGGTTGCCACTTGCTTAGTTCTGATAGGGGATCTCCTGTTGATGCCCCCCCATCAACTTGCTCTGTAGGTTGGTGTGGGGAAATAGAGGGATGGCATCAATTGAAGCTGGGAAACAATTTTGTTTGCAACAGGAAGTGAAGTCATGACACTCTATGAATTTTCAACTTCTATGGTAAAATTCTTAGAGCAATATGACATCACTTCCTTCTTCAGGTCCAAAAGTGACCTCAGGACTTCCGGGTCGGACGGCCCCCCCCGCCGCAAGCGTGAAGCCGCGCTCTTGCCGCCTCGTTGCCGCGGGGCATGTAATCGCCCCTTAAAAGATCCGGCACGGCACCCCTCGGTGTAAGAGGGGGTGCAGACTCGGGTGCCGGTGGCGGACCCGTCATTCGAGCGATAGCCGCCTTGAAATCGGCGGCAGTCGCTCTGACGGGGCTCTGCTGAATGGCCGGCGCCATCTTCAGGAGCAGCAAGAAGCAAGCGAGGTGGGATCCGACTTTCTTCTAATTTTTTTTTTAAATAAATTTTCGCATTTAAAGAATTAATTTGGGGTGTGTGGCAGTATTTTCTTTTCAAAGACTTCATTTAGAACAATCTATAGTTCAGTTACGCTTGGCTTTGAGACTTTTGGCTTTTTGCCAGTTGTGTGACGTACTTTAAAAAGTTTCTCATCAAACTAAGAACTTGGAAGTAAAAACCAAGAGTTGGAGAACAATCAAGTGACATGGAATAATATCAAGTGAGATGTCATGGTGATTGTTTTCTCTAATATGGATTCTTCCATCTGAAATAATTTTTCTGCAATGAGATAAAAGAAAATTTCTGCCCCCCCCATCCTCCTCTATTCCTTTGGATTACAAATACCAGCTGTTTTGTCTTCAGCCTTCAGCCTTTACAGTCTACCAATGGGAGAAAAAGAGAAACATACTAAAGACATTCTTAAAGATGTAAAGTTGGCTGTACCACTGCCTCCGAGAAGACCTTCAATAACTCAAATTCCAGCTAAACAGACAACATCTCCAGTTACTTCAACATCTGTCAGTGCCAAGATGCCTCCTAAAGTGAAACCTGAAGTAACACTGACTTCTGTCTTTGAACTTTTAACTAAGACCCATCAGGATGTTATAGAAATGAAGCAGGAGTTATCCCAGAATACAGTAACAACATCTCAAAATTCTGCTGCAATAGCTACCTTGCAAGACACAATTTCATCCCTGACTATCAGGCAAGATAGAGTGGAAACCAAGCTTAAGAAAAATACACAGGAAATTAAAGAAACTAAGAAGAAGGTGGACACTCTTGAGATGGCAATAGCATCCTCATCTGATAGGGACGACAGACAACAAGACCAGATGGCTATGATTGAACTTAAGATAAAAGAATCTTCGCTGCGCATACGTGGTTTGAAAGAAAAAGTGGAAAATAAGGATTTACGTGGATACCTATCAACCCTGCTGGCTGACTTTTTACAGGAAACTGAAGAAGTAACTGCTGTGACAGCTTATAGAATCAACTCTGCATATGCAACCAGAAATAAGGTACCTAGGGATTGCCTGCTTCAACTATTTTCAAGGAGCCATCGGGATTTGATACTAAATATACACTACAAGACTCCATTAAAAATTGAAGATGAACCTTTGAGATTGATGAAAGAAATACCGGCAAGACTATTGAAGAAAAGGAAAGATTTTATGGAGATTGTTCAATGTTTAAGACTTAGTGGAATCCAATTCAGATGGGAATTCCCACAGGGTATTTCCTTTACTTTCAAGGCAAAAAGGTTCAAGTATACAGAAGTGGATAAGGCGGAGCAGTTTCTGAGAAGATATGAGGCAGACCTGGTAAAACCTACTAAATCAGCCAAGCAAGTTCCAACTAGAGAATCTACAGAAGAAGAAAAGGCATCTGAAGCAGCTGGAGGTGGAGATTTACCAATAGACTCCTCTGAGGACTCCATAACTGACGACTGAAGACTGCAGAATTGGGGGAGGGGGGGCAATAACTGACATGGTTGTTTATGTTGAATGGGGAAAATTATGGGAACTAATTGATCTTTGATATGTTACAGGTCCTATCTTGGAATATTAACGGACTGAATTCTCCTAATAAAAGAAGAAAAATATTTCACCATCTACTCAAAAGTAATGCTAACATTATTTGTTTACAGGAAACGCATATACTCCCAAAGGATATATTCAGACTGGAACATGTAAGATTAGGTACACTCTTCACGGCTTGTAATAGGGTTAAAAAGACTAATGGAATAGCTATGTATATACCTGTCTCATTCGAACCAAGAGTTGTTTATCAAGATATGGAGGGAAGAGTTTTGATGATTGAAATAACATCTGGATTTCAGAAGATATTGCTTGTGGGAATATATGCTCCTAATATAAATCAAAAAATGTTTTATGATAAATTAGCAATTTTATTAGCTGAATATGCCACAGAAAAGATGATTTGGATGGGGGATTTTAATGGTGTTATATTACCTAAGGTAGATAGATCTGGGAAAAAGAAAAAAGCGCTTAATGAAGGAAAGTTACCAGGGATTTTTGACACTCTTATTGATCAATGGAACATGTTTGATGTTTGGAGATTGGCACATGGAAATAAAAAAGGTTATACTTTTTTTTCACAAAGACACCTAACATGTTCCAGAATAGACATGTTGTGGCTTTCGCAAGGCCTAACAGAGAAATCAGAAAACCCAGAAATTTTACCCAGAGTTGTGTCCGATCACAATGCTGTCTCAGTTAAAATTCAAGTGGGAAATAGAGGGTATAAACCCTGGAGAATTAATGATTTACTTTTAAAAAATTCTAAAATAGTTGCTAAATTGAAGATAGAAATACAGAATTATTTTAAAGAAAATATAGATAAGGGTACTCGCCAAGATATAGTTTGGGATGCCGGTAAGGCAGTAATTAGAGGATTATTAATTCAACAAAATACAAGATGGTATAGGGAAAGAGAGAATAAGAGAAAACATATTTTAGATGAAATAAAACAAGGAGAAAGATATTTAAGTAGGTTGCAAGATAAAGCAAGTAGATATGAACAACAGGTGAAGATTAGAAATTTGCAACAGCAATATGAGTTTTTAATTGCAGAAGAAATTGAAAGAAAACTTATGTTTAATAAACAAAGATTTTTTGAACATGCAAATAAACCGGGAAAAATGTTAGCATGGCAACTTAAGCAGAAGGAGAAAAAAATACCAATAACTCAAATTAAAAGGAAGGGTAAAATCACAAGAATAAAAGAGGAGATACTTGAAACATTTGTAGAATTTTATACAAATTTATATAGCAAAAAGACACCTTCAGAGGTAGAAATGGAGATGTATTTTACTAAAGGAGACTGGGGGAAAATAACACAAGAAAATAAAGATTTTCTGGATTTGCCAATAACTAAAGAAGAGTTGGAAGAGGCAATAAAGAAAAGTAAATTAAACAAATCTCCCGGGCCAGACGGATTTAATGCATCCTATTACAAAATATTTAAAGACCAATTAACCCCTTATCTGTTGGAAGTAATGAATCTAGGATTGATAGAAGGGATTATCCCTCAAACTTGGAAACAGGCAAATATAGTATTAATACCAAAGGCAAATTCGGATATATCGGAAGTTAAAAATTTTAGACCAATATCATTATTAAATACTGATTATAAACTATTTGTAACAGTCTTAGCTACAAGATTAAAAAGAGTATTAAATCAAGTAATACAAGCTGGTTTTTTACCAGGAAGGTTGATGAGTCAGAATGTGAGGGTAGTAATTGATCTTTTAGAATATGCAGAGCAGGATACAACACCATTAGTTTTGATATTTTTGGACGCTGAAAAAGCCTTTGATAATGTTAATTGGCAGTTTATGTTTAAGGTATTAGATTCTATGGATTTTGGTGAGAATTTTAAAACAGCTATAAAAGGTATATATACACAACAATCTGCTAATCTGATTATAAATGGGTCATTATCACCCAAAATAGAAATTCAAAGGGGAACGAGACAGGGATGTCCTCTTTCCCCTTTACTGTTTATTTTAGTATTAGAATTATTATTGCATAATTTTAGAAATAGTGATGTAGTTGGTGTACGAATAGGTAGAAATCATTATATGTTTAAAGCATATGCGGACGATGTAGTATGTTTTTTGACTGATCCGATTGAACAAATTGACAGATGGAATAAAATTTTGGAGGTTTATGGAAAGCTTTCAGGGTTTAAAGTTAACAAAATTAAAACTAAGATTATAACTAAGAATATGACTCTTTCACAACAACAAATATTAGTAAAAAAGACGGGGTTTAATATTGAAAATAAAGTTAAATATTTAGGTATATGGTTATCAAATAATAACCTTAACTTATTTCAAGATAATTATGTGAACCAATGGCAACAGATAAAAAAGGATTTGATAAGTTGGGAAAAACTGCCATTATCGTTATGGGGAAGAATTTCAGTAGTAAAAATGATGCTATTACCTAAAATGCTCTTCTTGTTTCAAAATCTCCCAATAATTAAGGGTGTACAGATATTTGATGTTTGGAAAAAAGATATTATGAGTTTTCTCTGGAGTAAAGAAAGACATAGAATTGCATACAATAACCTAATTGAGCAAAAAGATACGGGTGGATTTGGATTACCAGATTTGAAATTGTATTATCAAGCAGCATGTTTCACCTGGATTAGAAACTGGATTCTCTTAGAGAATCCGAAATTATTAGAATTAGAAGGTTTTAAATTGAGATTCGGGTGGCATGCTTACTTGTGGTATGATAAAGAGAAAGTAAATAAAGAATTTAATTCTCATATTATTAGGAAAAATTTACTGCAAATCTGGAATAAATATAAAGAAGTTTTTGAAAGTAAAACACCTGGTTGGATTAACCCTATAGAAGCATTTATGAGAAGAGGTGCACATTTAAATTTGGATTGTGATAATTATAGAGAAATAATAGAATATAAAGATGGTATATGGGAACTGAAATCAAAAGAAGAAATTTTGATTAAAGATTGGTTTATGTATTATAAATTAAGAGATGTTTTTAATAAAGATAATAGGTTAGGTTTTAATCAAACCAAATCAAAATTTGAGGTTATACTATTTAAGGGTAATAAAGGATTGATAGGTAGGATTTATAAATTACTTATAGAGACAAATTTAGAACAAGAAAGGATTAAGTTAGTGATGCTGAAATGGATGAGAGATTTAGGTTATAATATAGATTTGGAAATTTGGGAAAAGTTATGGAAAAAAGAATTTAAGTTTACAATTTCAAATGAAATAAGAGAGAATTTGTATAAAATGTTTTACAGATGGCATATAACTCCTGTATTATTAAGTAAAATGAAGAAAGATGAGGAAAATATATGTTGGAAATGTGGTACAGAAATAGGTACATTTATGCATGTTTGGTGGTTTTGCAAAAAAATAAGGAGGTTTTGGAGATTAGTTTTGAACGAAACGAATGATTTGATTAAATTAAAAATTAAGAAAGACCCCGCTTTTTGTCTATTGGGAATACCAAAAAAAGATTTGGATAAAGGTGACAGAGTCATATGCCAATATAGTTTTGCTGCAGCAAGAATTATAATTGCTAAAAAATGGAAGCAGTTAAATAAACCTTCAATTAAAGAGTGGCGAGAAAAATTATGGATGTATATGCGAATGGCCAAAATTACAGCATTTCTATATGATAAAGATATGGAGGAATTTAAATCTACGTGGGCAAAGGCCACCGCATATTGGGATAAAGTGGCAAAAATGGATTTTAAAAGTATAGTTAACGAATTATAGTATAAGATGATTTTTAATATGATATAATAATAGCTTTTTCTTTTTATATGCCATAACACTTCATCGGAAGTCCAATGGTGGAGGGCACTGGTGGGCGGAGGGGTTTTGTATTCGGGGCACATGTTTTATAAAATGATTTGAATATTGTAATAATGGATAAATTGTGTCCTGATTATGTAACTTTTGTTTTTCTTTTTATGTACATGTAATTTTTATTTTATTTTTTGTTTTTTGTTTTTTTTCTTTTTGTGTGTTTATTATGAAAATAATAAAAAAATTTATAAAAAAACAAAAAAAAAACAACAAAAGTGACCTCAGGACTAGATGTCTAGATTGAAAAGTTCCTAGACTGCCATAATATCACTTCCTGTTCCAAGATTGGAAGTGATGTCCAGCAGTCACCATCCTCCCTAGTCCTCTCGGCGATTGCTAGTTGAGGGCTAAGCATCACTAGTTAGAACCCTTATTTCTCCAGGTATCTGAGAACTTAGAAGGAAAATGTATATCTAAGCAGAGAGTGAATATACTTCTCATCTCTTTAAACCTTTTTTCAAGAAACTGTGGGATGTAGAAGAACAAGTTAACTTCCTGTTCAATAACAGAGCTCTATGATGTCATCAAGAATAGACAGCTTTATATTAGTAGTAATAAAACACTTAGACAAGGCAGACTTGTTTCAGCTGTGTTGCTGATGTATCTTCAATGGTTGAACATTCCATTTGCCACAGAAGCTAATGAGTGCCTCTATTAAAATCTGACTCCTATGCTACCCCATGGAGGAAATTAATAGAGACTAGACTCCAACTGCTGGGTTTTAGCAGTAGTGATTTGGAGATATTGGGAAGATCAGCAGTGCGCTCTGCGGTGAATAAACATTTGCATAACTTGGACTGTATCAGCACTATGAAGAGAGCCCATAGGGTATGCTCTCCTTTATACTTAGGTTTATCTTACCAAAATGCTTCCAAGATTAAACTCTATCCCTTCTCAAGTAATGCAAGGTCAAATGCAAAGGGCTGCATACTCAGACTTTGTGACTGTGCTTCTGGACAGATAGAAACTTTGGAGCATTGTTTCCTGGAATTTTGTACCATTTGCGGTATTAGGGATTCGTGAATTACTCCTCTTTTCTGCGATAATGAGGGGTGTCAATACCAGATAAGGTTAGGAAATTCTTGGTAGGGGTGGATTAAGGAGTTACATTGGCTGTGGCCAATTTTGTTTGCTCATGCAATTAAATTCAAAGGACTTCAAGCGAGGTAACTGGTTAGTTATTTAAAACATTTGTTTGTTGTATGTAGTGCTCAAGGCATCTAGGCTAAATTAGCAGTATCATTAAAGTAAAGCTGTCTCTTCAATCTCTGCCCTCATGGACCTGCAAGGATTAGGATGCAACCACAGGTCTCTCCTGTAGATGCTATGTCATTTTACTTGCACACACATGATGCTGGATTAGCTGGCCATTTGTAATAGGGAATAGTATCCTTTAGATTAGGCTTCTGTCTCCTTTCAACTACAACAAGGATGTGAATTGAATCCACCTCAATAAATGTAAGTTTTACTTTTTTTGCACTATACTACTTTGGAGTTTATTTACTGCACATGACACCACACTTCTATGACTGTGAAACTTTGCTGTATTAACTAACATATGAACCAATACATTTCCCCACTACTCAGTTGACACATTATAGAGAATACACATACATCCTGCATGTACATCTGCTTGAAAGAAATAGCCAATGTGTGTTCACCTTACAAATGGAACTAGGTCCAGTACCTGGATAAATATGTGGTTTAAATCACCCATTCAACTATACATTGACTGTAATATGCATGTATAAAGAAAAATTAACTGTACTCTGTACAGGGATTCTGTGAATGTTCAGTATAATTTGTGAACAGGACTTCTGTAGTCTGGAGATCAGTTGTAATTCCAGGAGAACCTCAGGCCCTACCTGGAGCTTGACAGCCCTATATTTTAAAGTGGATATTTCTGGCTCAAAGCTGAAGGAGAGTTTTAAGTATTCTTAAGTATGAAAGCAGATTGCTCTGCAGTTTTTTTTTTTTTTTTTTTTAAGTGGGATCATCTTTTCTTTTATTGAGCCAACCTGCATTTTATAGTGATTTTTATTCGGAGGATCCCAAAAAACCCTCACTCAAACCAATAATCATGTGTTGATAGGTGAAATTAGTTTCAGAATTCTAATGAAGCTCAGCATCTGGGAGACAGACAGCTCATCTGAAGATTAAATGAGAAAAATTGCCACTTTTGCTGGTTCCTTTAGAAACTCATTTACATTCTGTCAGCTTCCATTAGGAATGGGAATAGCAAATATTGAAGGAAATATGCATGAATTCCGAAGTCAGCCATCCAATCCGAATCAGTTCCTCCTTGCTTACAGAGCTGCCAAAAGATTTAATGGCGTTATCCCTTCTGGAGATAGTAGGTGATAACTTATTTGCCTGAAATTGTATGTTACATTTTGAATTTTACACACAGCAAAAAATAACGGAGTCGTAAAAGAGAACAGAGTATTTAAACTCGAAGCTATCAATTTGGTGTTCTTTCACGCCTGCATCAAGCATTTGACGTGCTCAAGTTTATAGGTGTGCAAATGGTCACTGTGTTTTATGGGTGATATTGTAGATGGTGCTTATTATAAGAAGTATGAAAGAACAGAGTTGTCCCTCTACAATTATTTAAATTCTTAATTCTTTGTCAAACATATCCCAAAGTGGCAAACACCTATTTCTAATTCAAATGACAGCCACTAAAAATGATGTTTGTAATGTGATCCCCTTGATTTGATATATACATATTTTCCTATTTGGGTAGATAGTTTAAAAATGTCTACTATATCACTTCCTTATCTCTAAGTTTGCTATAGACAGTCAGAGGTGGTAAAAATCCTCCTGGCAAGAGTTGTATGAATATAGTCAGTTGAAGAGGAAATAACATTTGACCTGGGGTATTGTTGCTTCCTAGTGACATTTAATATGAGCAAATTTAGATTACAAGTGGACCACCAGGAACTTGCCAGGAAATGGAGACTCTCCATGTGATAATATTTAACACAGAAGTTTCTGGGATGAAAGTTTTTTGGCTTCTTAATGATAAGCAGAAGAAAAGTAAGGTTTATATGTGTATGTATATATCTATATCTAGATATAAGATAGATAGATAGATAGACAGACAGATAGATAGTTAAAAGAATAATCTACAAGAACAATAACAAACTTGATTAAACAACCTTCCAGACTGCATGTTCTATCAAAATATATCATTAAAAAAGTCCTGTCTTTCCTCCAATGATTCCATTCTCTACTTTTCCATTTTATTTCAACAACAACCCTGTGTGGAAGGTTAGACTGAAAGAGATTAATTGGCCCACCCTTATCCATGAGATGCTATATTCATGATTTTGCCCACTACTCTATGGCTCCTTAAAATTAACCCTTTTTGGAGGACTTCTTTTTTCTTTTCAGGAAGGGCTTGAAAAACAACAAGAAAGCTATGAAATGGCAGTGGTGACGGCAGAGAAATGTTATTTCTCTGCTATTATTGCATCAGCTAGCTCAATGAATATGCTCTGTTTTAGATGCAGATTTTAACATAAATCCACTGGAAAAAATGCCTAATCCATCACTGGTTTATTTATGGATTATTTTGACCTAGTTTCCATGATGAATGTAGACAAACTCCTTGATCTGTTAAGATCACCATGTGCCCTGGATCCTTGCCCAACCTGACTTACAACCACCATGTCAATACCACACCAACAAGTCCTTAGAATCTACTATAAATCAATCACTAACTCAGGGCACCTTTCTTCAATCACTCAAGGAGGTGTTTATCTGTCTGCTACTAAAACAAATCTCTACAGAAAATGTTGTACCAATTATCACCCTATCTGTAATGTGCTCTTCCTGGACAAAGTGATTGAGAGAGCAGTAGCAGAAGAACTCCAGATCTTCCTGGATAACTCATCTGCTCTAGACCCTTTTGAGTCTGGTTTCAGACTGGGCTACAGGATGGAGATGGTCATACTGGCTTTAGTTGATGACCTCTCCATCTAAATGTAGACCAAGGCCAGACTTCCTTTTTGCTCCTACTAAATCTGTCTGCCTCCTTTGATAAAGTAGACCATGCCATCTTGTTGAGGTGCATGGAGGCAGAAATAGGCATCAGGGGTTGTGTGTTGGATTTAGGGCTGTCAAAAAAAAAATTCGGTACAGTTCGGATTCGGCCGAATTTGGCTCTTGTGGGTTCGGTACTTGCCGAAGTCCGAACTCCCCCACTTCGGATCCGTTCAATTCAGCGGGAATTCAAAGTTCGGGAAAAAATTCGGACGAATAAAGCCATTATCAACCAAAAGGGAGACTGCAGCCAAGAAATCAGAAGGAGATTGAGACTGGGAAGGGCAGCCAAGAAGGAGCTAGAAAATATTTTGAACTGTAAGGGTGTGTCACTGGCCACCAAGACTAGATTAATTCATGCCATCGTATTCCCTATTACTATGTATGGGTGTGAAAGCTGGACAGTGAAGAAAGCTGATAGGAAGAAAATAGATTCCTTTGAAATGTGGTGTTGGAAGAGAGTGTTACAGATTCCGTGGACTGCCAAAAAAACAAATCAAGCCTGAACTGACCCTAGAAGCTAAAATGACTAAACTGAGGCTGTCATATTTTGGTCATGTCATGAGACGACAAGAGTCACTGGAAAAGACAGTCATTCTAGGAAAAGTTGAGGGCAGCAGGAAAAGAGGAAGACCCAACAAGAGATGGATTGACTCAATAAAGGAAGCCACGGCCTTCAATTTGCAGGATCTGAGTGAGCGGGGCTGTCAAAGATAGGACATTTTGGAGGACTTTCATTCATAGGGTCGCCATGAGTCGGAAGCGACTTGACGACACTTAACACACACACATATCCTTATCCAAATCTCTTGGCGATGCAATAGAGGTCCTAAAATCACCGCACTGTAACAATATGGTTCTGAAAGAAGCTTGGGGTAAAGAGATAGGGACTGTAGACTATACCAGTGTTCCCCAACCCCCGGGCCGCGGACCGGTGCTGGTCCGTGGATCAATCGGCACCCGGCCGCCCGAGGAACTTCAAATCATTTCACTGTGGCGGGCGGCCAAGGCGCAGAGCATTGTGCCCTCCCAAGCCCGCCCATTGTGTGACAATAGCGAATGAATAGCGAATGAAAACCTCACGCCATTGGCCGAGGAGGAGGCGCCACGGGAGGACTGAGGACTCGAGGTCGGAGACGCAGGGACTGAAGAGAAGCTGCCGTGAGGTAAGTGCACGGAGGGGGGGGACTCAGCACTATCAAACGGAAAGAGGAGTAGCAGTGGTTTTATTAGAATGCCCTCTCATTCACCCAGGCCTATTGCACTTATTTAGGTCAACAACTCCTGGGTCGAATGTGTTTGTGCGGGTTCAGGCATAAGTGCACGGAGGGGGGGGCGGGGGTTCTCTGCTATTGAGGAGACTCAGCACTATGGCGCGATGATCTCTGTATTGAAAGGGGGAATGCTGGGGCATCTCTGCATTGAAAGGGGCGCGATGATCTCTGTATTGAAAGGGGGAATGCTGGCATCTCTGTATTGAAAGGGGGAACGCTGGCATCTCTGCATTGAAAGGGGGGAACGCTGGCATCTCTGTATTGAAAGGGGCACGCTGGCATCTCTGTATTGAAAGGGGAATGCTGGCATCTCTGTATTGAAAGGGGGCACAGTCATCTTTTGTGATTTATATAAATTAAATTAAATTAAAATTATTAAATCAAAACAAGCGGGCCACGGAAAAATTATCAAACATTTACCGGTCCGCGGCGATAAAAAGGTTGGGGAGCACTGGACTATACCACCGGGTTTAGGTCTTTCTATCCATTGCTGTAAGTAGGCTCCTACTATGTTATTTTTACTTTTATCTAATGTATCATGTTAATACTTATGCTGTGCTTCACCTCTGGTTGGTTTCCAGGTCTTCCATAGGTCAAATCCTATTGCATTGTCTTTTGGATATCCCACTCTTTTGATTGTACTAATTTATTCTAAGGAATCCTTAAGTCTTAGTGAGAAAAGCAAACTATAAATAGATAAATAAATATTAAATGTTGGAATCAGAAGTAAATTGTATGGTCTTCCTCTGAGACTTGTAACTCTTAAATTCCCCGTCAGGATACTTTTTTTCCTGAAATCGTCTCCCTGTGAAAATTAAGGAACTTGTCTACAACAGATGGAAAATTAAAAAAATGGCACCATTGCTGCACATTTTGCCCCATTACTACAATGACATTACATCCCAACCATTATTTATTTATTTAATGTAGACAGTTATACACTTATTTTCTTCCCAGTGGGAACTGGAAGTGGCTTACAGCACCATTCTTTTCTCCTCCCTTTTTATCCTTATAACAATACTGTGAGGTAAGTTGGGCTGAGATTGTGGTTACCCTACAAGCTTCCATGGCAGAATGGTGATTTGAACCTGGTTCTCCCAGATTCTAGTCCAATGCACTAACTACTACTCCATGTGGGCTAATATCTGAAATGGTTTTATGGATAGTAGACAATGAAATGAGGATGAATTTTGCAGTTATCAAAACCTCATCCAACAAGGTTGGATTTGACCACTTTTTAAAGGTATACATCCTATTGAGGTCACAGCAATCTAAGAATACTAATATTCTTTGGGGGTATGAAAAATAAAGGACACTTAGATTGATAAACATGACCAATCTGCAGTGTTTGCACGTCGTCTCCTTCTCTGGTAAGCTGACATGATGAAGCTTTCTTCATAAATTTCCATATAGGTCACTGAACTATCTAAGCGCTTTGTCCTGTAAGCACTTTTATACTCGATAAAGTGCATTACATATTTAAAATATTATCTCTATGAAGCAAACTATCACTTAATGAATAGTTGAGTGAAGGAAGCACATGTTGAAAAATGAATAAAGATTTTGTAAGGCAATTAAGCCAAGCATTGTGTTTGTGTTTCTCCCCACATATTTGCTTTAGAAAAGGGGATAATAAGATTGGGAAAATACCACCAAGACAGCTGTGTGATTACTGAGGAACTCAAAAGTTAGTTCCTGAAGCTTCCTCAACTCCTCCTAACAATGTCAGTGAATAATTTGCTTGGCATGTTGGCAGGCTGCTTCAACATAGTATGATAAAATGAACATTTATAACCATCAAAGAAAAAGAAGACGAGAAGAATAGGAAAAATATCAGTTGATTTGTGCTTCAGTTCACACCAGAAAACTGTGGTAGCTTATGAGGCACCAATAAAACAATATCCTTGCTTAGACAATCTCTCCAAACTATGTTGACATGCCTGCATTTCATAGGAACAAACTACTCTTTTGTCAAAATGTTCATTCCTATGAATTGGGAACAAAGCGTGTGAAGTGCTGGCCCAAAATAGAAAGGCATGAGATGGCTGCAGAAGAAAATGTTTTGGGTTATGCAATGGAAAGATGAATAATGCATTTTTAGCAGTGTCTGACAGAACACTGGGAATAGCCAATGTAGTGTAGTGGTTAGGGTACCAAACTAGAATTTGGAAGAGCCGAGAAGCCTCCACCAGTGCTACAGTTTGGGGCTTCAGAGGTAACTTTCCATTGACATTAATGCTGAACTTAATAGCATTATGCTCACTGTTCCCAACTGGTGCAACAGCATCTATACCTCTCACCTGGTCTTGAGCCCTGCTCAATCTATCTGTCTGAAATATAACTGTCCTCCTTCTAGATATTATCACAATATCTGTTTCTAAATCTGGAGAAGACATGGTTATTTGTGTGTCCATCCTTTGAAAGCTATCTAAAAGATAACAGGTTTTTAGGAACAGGATGCAAAACCTCATAGGGGTTTGTACTCTGAATGTGCAGCCAGTGAAGGTTGACTGTTCTTGAACAGCAAGTTATTTTATGCATTGTTAATTAGGTGTGTACATATGAAAAAAACATTTTAATTCTCTACCATAATTTCAAAAAGAAGATTAAATGTTGGGAATATTTTTATCATATTGGGAAGTTGTGTCTGGGAAAATTTTCATTTTCATCAATGTCAGATGTCTGTCCATTATTTCCTCTGGTAAAAATGGTCGATTTTCTTGACTGGTTTTACCCCCCATTAAATGGTACCAACATTTCCTTGAATATAGTCCTCCCTCCCTACTAAATACCTGCCATTTTTCAAGTGAATTAGACAAAGGGGTTTGCTTTTATGGCCCCCCGAAGAAGGTGCCACCAGCCATCCTTCTCACTGTTGTTTTCTATGGAGAAAAAACCCAAGAAAATAGGGTTTTTATGAGTGGTTGTTTTGTTTTTCACCAAATGGCACTGAAACTTCAGTGAAACTAATCTTCCATCTCTACTAAAGACTCCCAAAGTATGTTGGGCAAAGGGGTACAATTTTACAGCCCCTCGAAGGTGTCGCTAGCCATTCATCTCTCCATTGCTTTCTATTGGGGAAAATGGTAGTTTTTAGAACTGCTACTTTTAAAACTAAAAGTAATACCCCCAAGTCCACAAATGAACAACAGTTAAAATAAGGACAGTATACTAACAACAACAAAGCAACTCTTCCTTCCCACCAAACTTGAGAACACAAGTGTGTCTCCTTTGTAACTAACCTCCACAGGGAAAACGGCAAAGCTAGCTACTGCTAATAATCAAAATGTAGTTCAGGCAAGGGTCCAGCATTAGAGTCCAAGAACCATGCAAGTGTCTTTATGCTCCAAACAAGGTCCAAGTAGGGGCTCCAAAGTAAGCCAAGGCTTGTTTTGCAGCTGATAGCATAGGAGGAGTAGTGAGGGAAACTGTTACCCTGGATTGCCTGACTGGCTCATGCCAGCTCTCCTAATCCCTCCCTGGGATCAGATGGGCTGGGATACCTGCCTCTCCCCCCACCTGTTTCTCAGGGAACAAAAACAAACTGCAGGTAGGGAACTGAGAATAAGCCTCATAACATGATTCCAGATTTTTCTGATAATTATCAGATGGTAGTTATTGTCGACATTGGGAAACTATCAGGAAGACATTTGTAGTGTTGGATACTGCTGACCTGATCTGATAATGGAACAATCAGACATTTTATCAGGTTGTTAATATCTGAAAGCATGTTCCTATTATTGTCGAAGGCTTTCACGGTCAGAGTTCATTGGTTCTTGTAGGTTATCCGGGCTGTGTAACCGTGGTCTTGGAATTTTCTTTCCTGACGTTTCGCCAGCAACTGTGGCAGGCATCTTCAGAGTGGTAACACTGAAGGACAGTGTCTC
Organism: Euleptes europaea; assembly: GCF_029931775.1. Classification (NCBI taxonomy): domain Eukaryota; kingdom Metazoa; phylum Chordata; class Lepidosauria; order Squamata; family Sphaerodactylidae; genus Euleptes; species Euleptes europaea. The sequence continues at coordinate 51,282,239 of NC_079314.1, forward strand.
TCAGTGTCAAGGGTGTAGGAAGAGTAATATATAGTCAGAAAGGGGTTGGGTTTGAGCTGAGTATTGTCCTGCAAAAGTATTGTCCTGTAAGTATCAAGATAATGTGCTAATGAGGGTATGGTATGTTAATATGGAACCATTGTATCCTGAAGTGATCTGTTAATGTGTGTAATCCAAAGCTAATCTGTATGGCTATTGTTGAATGCTGTCTTTGTCTGGAGGTTTTTCAGGGCAGGAAGCCAAGCCTTATTCATTCTTAAACTCTCCTCTTTTCTGTTAAAGTTGTGCTGATGTTTATGAATTTCAATGGCTTCTCTGTGCAATCTGACAAAATAGTTGGTAGAATTGTCCAGTCTTTCATAATAGTTGGTAGAATTGTCCATTCGTAGATGATACATTTACCATTTGGAGCCATGGTGAAGAAAAATTAATGGACTTTCTAAACCATCTTAATAATATCCATCCAAACATTCAGTTTACCATGGAAAAGGAAATTGAGGGTAAACTCCCATTTCTTGATACCCTTGTCATCCGTAAATCAAACCTTCAGTTAGGTCACAAGGTCTACCGGAAACCAACTCACACAGATCGCTACTTACACAAAAACTCCAACCACCACCCCCGACAGAAAAGAGGAATAATCAAAACATTAATGGACCGTGCAAGACGGATCTGTGAACCACAGTTTCTCAAGGAAGAAACTAATCATCTAAATCACGCACTGCTAGCAAACGGCTACTCCAAGAATGAAATCAGAAGGGCCATTAAACCAAACAAAAATCAGAAAACTCAAGAAAAACAGTCTCCCATAGGAAAGGTATTCTTGCCATTTATTAAAGGAGTCACTGATAGGATGGAGAAACTTTTGAAAAAACATAACCTACAAACAGTGTTTAAACCCACCAAGAAAATACAACAAATGCTACGATCAGCAAAAGACAAAAGAGACCCCCTCACCTCTGCAGGAGTATATCGTATACCTTGCAGCTGTGGAGAAGTTTACATCGGGACCACAAAACGCAGCATACAAACAAGGATAAAAGAACATGAAAGATACTGCAGACTTGGCCAACCTGAGAAATCAGCAGTGGCTGAACATGGACTGACACAAACAGGACACAGGGTCTTATTCCAAGACACTGAAAGACTGGACAATTCTACCAACTATTTTGTCAGATTGCACAGAGAAGCCATTGAAATTCATAAACATCAGCACAACTTTAACAGAAAAGAGGAGAGTTTAAGAATGAATAAGGCTTGGCTTCCTGCCCTGAAAAACCTCCAGACAAAGACAGCATTCAACAATAGCCATACAGATTAGCTTTGGATTACACACATTAACAGATCACTTCAGGATACAATGGTTCCATATTAACATACCATACCCTCATTAGCACATTATCTTGATACTTACAGGACAATACTTTTGCAGGACAATACTCAGCTCAAACCCAACCCCTTTCTGACTATATATTACTCTTCCTACACCCTTGACACTGAGAGACACTGTCCTTCAGTGTTACCACTCTGAAGATGCCTGCCACAGTTGCTGGCGAAACGTCAGGAAAGAAAATTCCAAGACCACGGTTACACAGCCCGGATAACCTACAAGAACCATGTTCCTATTGTTAATTCTTTTTTCTCAAAGCTAAATTAAAGGTCCATGCATTCATTGGGCTAGATAAAGCCAGCTTTTCTCCTTATGTGAAAAAAGGAGACATCCCATTGGGCCTCTCCAAAAAGCTATGCTGAAAATTATGTGGCCTGCATGTACAAAAGCAATGTGACTTTCGGGGGGCAGTATGGAGGGAAATTGAGTGAGGTTGAATGAAAAAGCTAGCTGGATCCATCTCACTGTATAGTAGGTCAGTGAGTGGCTGACTCATTTTCCACTTAGCACTAATGCTGCATATATTTATTTTCCATGTATTTGTATGAAACCATCGCTGCCTGCCTCAGTCTTTGGAATGCAGCATGCTAAATTTCAGATAAGCTGTTTTAAAAAAACAAATTTACAGGATCTCACTAGTTTCTATTATAGCAGAGAGATACCAGTTCTTGAACAGAATGATACCCACATTACCATGATGGACAGCATTAGTATGGTCAGCGAGAAACATCATTCCCCTTTTCTCTGTTGTACTCCATGGGATTATAGGTATCCAGGTATTGTGCCATTCTGTCTTTAATTAGATTCTCGGTGGGTTTTCTGAGAACTGAGATATGGCTCTCACAGCTATGTAATTAGGAATTTTGAGTTGAGGTTTTAACTGAAAAATACTGATAAAAGTCCTCTGATAAGGAAGGAAGGAACGAATTGGAAAAGGCTTAGCATGGTTACTCAGTTAATATTGACTTTCTTGAATTCACTTTGTGTACCTGGGTTAGGGTACTTGGACATGGACCAAGGACAAGGGAATGTGGTAAATTTTAAATGAGATATAAATAAGAACTGGTTAAGAGCATTAGCTAGGAATGACACAGTTATTGAAACAAGTAGTTCTGCCATGAATTCATGGGACAGTGAATTCTCTCTCAGCCTAGGCCCGCAGCCCCTTCTTTAACATAAAGGTAGTTATACTGAGCAGCCTTTCAGGATAGCTGTTAGAATTGCTGATTGGTAGTGCTGTTAGGAGAATCACTAGGTACACTTTGGGGAGGGGCTGTGGCTCAGTGGTAGAGCCTCTGCTTGGCAAGCAGAAGGTCCCAGGTTCAATCCCCGGCATCTCCAGTTTAAAGGACTAGGCAAGTAGGTGATATGAAAGACCTCCGCCTGAGACCCTGGAGAGCCACTGCCAGTCTGAGTAGACAATTCTGACTTCGATGGACCAAGGGTCTGATTAAGTATAAGGCAGCTTCATGTGTTCATGTGTTCACTTCATGTAGAAACAATTTCAGATTTCTCATAGCTCTTTTCTCGATTTGAAAATCCTCATTTTGATTTTGTGAATCAGTTTTATGATTCCTGTTGTATTATTCCATAGAGGTTAAGTAATCAATAATGGTGACCAAACACCATTTTTAGTATGGGCTCTTTTATGTACAGGATGGCTGCTGGACCATAGGACATACACCTTACCTTTCCCTCCAAATATTTGTCTTTAAAGGCATATCTCAGTAGATACAGTTGCTTGCGGCGGGGTGGGGTAATCATTTGCTTGAGCTGACCAATACAGCACTAAATTCCTTCCATATGAAACATGTAGATAGATATCAGGACAGAGAGATGTGGTGTTATGCAAGTAAATAAAGCTTAGGTTCATTGAAAGGACTTTATTTGGAGAATAGAAAATTATCAGCCACTTCTTACAGACATATATATTTCACAATATCACATGTCAGATTTTAGGTTGCCCAGTGGCTTGCATTAATTTATAGATCATAAACTGTGTAGCTACTATCTTTGTATCACGGGGCACATGGAAGTGTATGATTGACCAGAAGCAACTTTACCAATATGTGACTACAAACTCTTAGATTCCGGGTGTCCATTAAGCTGCTGGATTTCACTGATCTGACATCAGATACAGCTAGTGTGAATTTATGGTCATGCTGATTAATTTCATATTGTAAAATGTCAAGCAGCATAAAGACTGATCCATATGGGACAATAGCACCATGGTAAGGTTTCCTTAGAGCATTGGTATGGTGACCCACAATTTCAAATTTACTTGGAATGGTGACCCATTGATTTATCGTCACATGAGCAGGTTTTTGACAGCCGTTGTTTTCATGTGTTTGAACTGCATGTTTGCCTATTTTATAACTGTTATAAGTTATCCAAGCAAAAAATCACTTAACACACCTATTATTGTTGAATTTCTTGAAATATTTATTGCACTTATATCAGTGGTTCATTTTTTTAATGTGAACATAAGAAAACAACTATCATGAACTATAGCTTCATGAGCTATAAAAATTATACTCACAGCAAATGGATTTCATTGAACCTTGAAGGCTACCAAATCTATTTATTCTTTGGCTATTTAAAATTTAATTACAAAAATAGCACCAAGAATTAATGCATCTTTTCCACATAACTCTCAGAATGCAGAATCCTATACATGTCTACTCAAAGATAAATTTCTATATTGAACAGGGCTTGCTCCTGGGTAAGTGGGCATGGGACTGCTTTGTAAGAAAACCCCATTGAATTAAATAGGAATTATTTCAGAGAAAACACACAGAACTGGGAAGGGGGGATTTTGCTTCACCTGTGCATACAGAGCCAGGGGGGCCAGCCCCTACTGCCTTACTTACTTCTTCTCTAAATTACAGATTGAGAAAGCAAAGCCTGAAAAAGAGGTTGGGGTTATTACTTGGATTGCTCCCTATCTAGCTGAAAGCTTCAGATTTCAGCCCTGAAGCTCCTCTCTCTCAAAATACTGGTTTAGAATTGAAGGATCCCCCCCCCCCCGATACACACACACCATTAAATTTCAGTGGAACATTTCTCCTTTTGGGAAACACATCCATTTCTAAACATTAAGCACCTTCTGTTTTCTTCTGATCATCAGCTCTGACCAGTACATCCTATCCAGGTTCCCCACGTTCTGTCTCTGTCAATGGCTGGTGTGAGGGAGGGAATGAAATTGACTTTTTAAACTTCTGAGATACAGGCATGGGGAGCACATCTGAGAGATTCTTCTTCGATTGAAAAAATAATATAGACTCATATGAGAGGAAGGTATAAGAACATCATTCTATTCCTCCACCAGTGCTACCACAATTATCACAACCTCACCCACCCTTTCCTGGAATAGGTCATTCCTTTGGCCATTTTTTGCATCTGCAACAGCAGGCACCGCTCACAAATGGCCTTAAAAAAACCAAGCACTGTAGGAACTGTCGGTGCACTGTAGGTGGCATTATCATTAAAGGAAAGTGGGGGAAGGAGTGCAGCTGAAGAAAGGAAAACTGAGGTGGAGGATTGAGCTGGCTGCTGCTGCTGTGTTCTGCAAGAAGATACAAGTGCCCTCGACCCACTTCTGCAGACTTTGCAACCCACTTATGGGTCCCGACCCACAGGGTGGGAAACACTGCCTTAGAGGACTGGAAGTCTGAAAAAAAAAAAGATGTACAGGAAGAAAAGGTAGATATCTTCCATGGAGAAGTGTGAGCATTTCAAGGGGATAATTGGTGTAACAATATACAGGTCAACAAGAAGGGTGAATATAAATGTATTGGCTGTCCACCTAGCATAATACAGCAAGGAATGAAGAATAACTATAACTGTTTTCTGTTTGTTTCAGATAGGAGCAGAAATGAAACATGAGTTTGGATCGGGCAATGCTATCTAAAAGAGCAGTTGGGTGAATGACAACCCTTCTGTGGTTTTGACTGAATTTATCTCCCCAAATTTGTGCTGTGGTAGTTGTGGAGAATATAAAATGCTTTCCAGACCTTCCATCCAGCTATAAGAATGACCCAGTAAAAATGTGAATACCTCCCTACCCGATGAACACAAACAGAAAGGCTTGTAGTCTGTTTTTTAGTTCAAAAGGTATCAGCACACCAGACTACCTGTAGCTATTATTTATTGAATTGTTGTTTGTTTCTCTTTCATCTCAAATATGGTATTCATTTCTCAGTATTATCTGCAAAGGGAACGGCAGTCACACAATGATAGCTGAAGCAGCAAATAGGTTTGCTTGTCTCTCTTCTGCTGTGCTATTTTTCCTCAGTGTATATTCGCAAGTGATCTCTCACCTGTTGAAGCAATATACATGGTGTGAGACCATTTGTTCTCCTAAGAAAAGCTGGATCCTTGGAATATACCCTTGTTTTATTCTTTAACCCACCTTGAGTCCCATGAAAATGTAGCACTGTGAGCAGTCAGTCCCCCAAGTATGGGGCCCCGGGTAGCTATTCCTGTTAAGACTGCCCCTTGCTATAATAAAGTAGATAAATACAATTCGGCTGTTGGCCCAGGGTCATCCAGTAAGCTTCCATTGGAGGGTGGGGTGGGGAGGTTGAAACAGAGTCTCCCACAATCTAGTCCAGTGGTCCTCAAGCTTTGGAATTCTGGCACAGAGAGGTGGAAGCAGCCACAGAATGGCTGCTGCAGGAAGTGGAACCAACCGCTGAGTGTTAGTGACGTTATGCATAACTCTGATAATAACTCTTCAACATTTCAGGCAGAAACTCTGTTTAACAGAATACCTTTAAAATGTACATACGATTTTAAAATATTCTCTTGCATTCACATAGCTTATCTTCAGTCATTCAGTGAAGATCCTCGTACTGCAGTGGAAGCTACTGCCAAAAATGTTTTTGTTTTTTTAAGAGCTGCAAAGTCGATCGATTTTCAGTGGCCAGTCAGAATCCCTGTTGGACGAAAGCCTCATCTAGCCCCTCCCTCTTTCTACAAACATATGGCAGGCACCAGGAAATGTGTCAACAGGCACACACATGCACTACGTTGGGGACCCCTGACCTAGTCTGACACTCTAACCATGGTATGATGCTGGATCTCTGATTTGTGTCCATATAAAAGATCTCATTTTATGTCTGCCACAGGAATGTGATCCAATTTTAGATCCTTTCAAAAAAAAAATTAAAAGATGCTGCAGGGCTCCAATCCAGCTGAGGACTGTAGCACAGGAAGATGAGGCTTTCTTGTCTCCCCTGTGTCCCCCCACCGTTCCATTTTAAAGAGCTGAAATGACCACAGTGTGGTCCCCAACATGATTGAGACCACATAGAAGTTTGACAAGTTAAAAAGTCAGATCTAAAATGATCCAATGTCCTCTTGGTGGACCCTGGGATGCAGTATCATCTAGTTTGGCCCTTGGTTTTCTATACTACATCCCTGATCTTATTTGCTTGTCTCTCTTTGCACTGCCCTATCACCACCTTTAGCAACAGAACATATGCATTGGTTCTTGTAGGTTATCCGGGCTGTGTAACCGTGGTCTTGGAATTTTCTTTCCTGACGTTTCGCCAGCAACTGTGGCAGGCATCTTCAGAGTAGTAACACTGAAGGACAGTGTCTCTCAGTGTCAAGGGTGTAGAAAGAGTAATATATAGTCAGAAAGGGGTTGGGTTTGAGCTGAGTATTGTCCTGCAAAAGTATTGTCCTGTAAGTATCAAGATAATGTGCTAATGAGGATATGGTATGTTAATATGGAACCATTGTATCCTGAAGTGATCTGTTAATGTGTGTAATCCAAAACTAATCTGTATGGCTATTGTTGAATGTTGTCTTTGTCTGGAGGTTTTTCAGGGCAGGAAGCCAAGCCTTATTCATTCTTAAACTCTCCTCTTTTCTGTTAAAGTTGTGCTGATGTTTGTGAATTTCAATGGCTTCTCTGTGCAATCTGACAAAATAGTTGGTAGAACTGTCCAGTCTTTCAGTGTCTTGGAATAAGACCCTGTGTCCTGTTTGTGTCAGTCCATGTTCAGCCACTGCTGATTTCTCAGGTTGGCCAAGTCTGCAGTATCTTTCATGTTCTTTTATCCTTGTTTGTATGCTGCGTTTTGTGGTCCCGATGTAAACTTCTCCACAGCTGCAAGGTATACGATATACTCCTGCAGAGGTGAGGGGGTCTCTTTTGTCTTTTGCTGATCGTAGCATTTGTTGTATTTTCTTGGTGGGTTTAAACACTGTTTGTAGGTTATGTTTTTTCAAAAGTTTCTCCATCCTATCAGTGACTCCTTTAATAAATGGCAAGAATACCTTTCCTATGGGAGACTGTTTTTCTTGAGTTTTCTGATTTTTGTTTGGTTCAATGGCCCTTCTGATTTCATTCTTGGAGTAGCCGTTTGCTAGCAGTGCGTGATTTAGATGGTTAGTTTCTTCCTTGAGAAACTGTGGTTCACAGATCCGTCTTGCACGGTCCATTAATGTTTTGATTATTCCTCTTTTCTGTCGGGGGTGGTGGTTGGAGTTTTTGTGTAAGTAGCGATCTGTGTGAGTTGGTTTCCGGTAGACCTTGTGACCTAACTGAAGGTTTGATTTACGGATGACAAGGGTATCAAGAAATGGGAGTTTACCCTCAATTTCCTTTTCCATGGTAAACTGAATGTTTGGATGGATATTATTAAGATGGTTTAGAAAGTCCATTAATTTTTCTTCACCATGGCTCCAAATGGTAAATGTATCATCTACGAACCTGAACCAGACTGTAGGTTTGTAAGGTGCTGATTCTAATGCTGTCTTTTCAAAATATTCCATGTAAAAGTTTGCTATTACTGGACTGAGTGGACTTCCCATAGCTACTCCATCAATCTGTTCATAAAATTCTTGATCCCATAGGAAATAACTTGTTGTCAAACAATGGTGAAATAAGGCTGTTATATCTTCTGGAAAAATCTGGTTAATCAATGAGATTGTGTCTTTAACTGGAACCTTGGTAAAGAGGGATACAACATCAAAACTGATTAATATATCCTTTGGATTGAGTCTTAACGGACTGATTTTGTTGATGAAGTGAGTTGAATCTTTGATGTAAGAAGTGGTTTTTCCAATGTGGTCCTGTAGGAGGGTGGTCAAATATTTAGCTAATTCATATGTTGGGGAACCAATGGCACTCACGATGGGTCGGAGTGGAACGGAATCCTTATGAATTTTAGGTAGTCCATATAATCGTGGTGGTTGTGCTTCAGTCTTGCATAGTTTTCTGTGTGTGTCGGGATGAAGAGTGGAATTCTTGATCAGAATGCTAGTTTTCCTGGTAATTTTGCAAGTTGGATCTCGTTATGGAATATTTTGAAAAGACAGCATTAGAATCAGCACCTTACAAACCTACAGTCTGGTTCAGGTTCGTAGATGATACATTTACCATTTGGAGCCATGGTGAAGAAAAATTAATGGACTTTCTAAACCATCTTAATAATATCCATCCAAACATTCAGTTTACCATGGAAAAGGAAATTGAGGGTAAACTCCCATTTCTTGATACCCTTGTCATCCGTAAATCAAACCTTCAGTTAGGTCACAAGGTCTACCGGAAACCAACTCACACAGATCGCTACTTACACAAAAACTCCAACCACCACCCCCGACAGAAAAGAGGAATAATCAAAACATTAATGGACCGTGCAAGACGGATCTGTGAACCACAGTTTCTCAAGGAAGAAACTAACCATCTAAATCACGCACTGCTAGCAAACGGCTACTCCAAGAATGAAATCAGAAGGGCCATTGAACCAAACAAAAATCAGAAAACTCAAGAAAAACAGTCTCCCATAGGAAAGGTATTCTTGCCATTTATTAAAGGAGTCACTGATAGGATGGAGAAACTTTTGAAAAAACATAACCTACAAACAGTGTTTAAACCCACCAAGAAAATACAACAAATGCTACGATCAGCAAAAGACAAAAGAGACCCCCTCACCTCTGCAGGAGTATATCGTATACCTTGCAGCTGTGGAGAAGTTTACATCGGGACCACAAAACGCAGCATACAAACAAGGATAAAAGAACATGAAAGATACTGCAGACTTGGCCAACCTGAGAAATCAGCAGTGGCTGAACATGGACTGACACAAACAGGACACAGGGTCTTATTCCAAGACACTGAAAGACTGGACAGTTCTACCAACTATTTTGTCAGATTGCACAGAGAAGCCATTGAAATTCACAAACATCAGCACAACTTTAACAGAAAAGAGGAGAGTTTAAGAATGAATAAGGCTTGGCTTCCTGCCCTGAAAAACCTCCAGACAAAGACAACATTCAACAATAGCCATACAGATTAGTTTTGGATTACACACATTAACAGATCACTTCAGGATACAATGGTTCCATATTAACATACCATATCCTCATTAGCACATTATCTTGATACTTACAGGACAATACTTTTGCAGGACAATACTCAGCTCAAACCCAACCCCTTTCTGACTATATATTACTCTTTCTACACCCTTGACACTGAGAGACACTGTCCTTCAGTGTTACTACTCTGAAGATGCCTGCCACAGTTGCTGGCGAAACGTCAGGAAAGAAAATTCCAAGACCACGGTTACACAGCCCGGATAACCTACAAGAACCAATGAACTCTGACCGTGAAAGCCTTCGACAATATTTAGAACATATGCACATGCATTTTTGTGGGATCCTCATAAAACTCAATATATTGTCTCCAGCATCTTGCCATTGTCTAGACAAAAAATTGCCTTCAAAAGTAGCTTGCCTTTGATTTGCTGTATTTCACAAAAATAATCCAAAGGTCACGCCAAATACCTGTTATGGATTAGAAAAAAACTGTTAGAGATTGTGCATGTGACAATTTATGACATCCTCCTGGCTTTCTTGTACTTTGTATAGCCCATTCCTGACATCTGAGGATGAAAGTCCTCAGGAGGCCAGGAAGGGGCTGAGCTGGCATTGGGGCCACCCATGCCAGTAGCTGGGCTAATTATGACATGGTGAATAGCCCCAACACTGGTGTGGAGGCCCGGACGCTGTGTCCTGGTGCTGCCATGGCAGGGCTGCCCAGGGACGCTAGATGGGCCTTCCCCCACAGGCGCAAAGACCCACACTGGTGTTCTGGGGCACATGCTGGCATCCCAGGGACATTCCCAGGGCATGAAGGGGGTGGAGCTGCCTGTAGGCAACTTCCTGTCCCCTTTCAGCCCGGCATGCCGGCGTCAAGCAGTCGCAGTCGCAGCATCACTGTTGTTAATGGGGCAAAAAGGCCCATTTTAAAAAGCTTTTTTAAACCTTTCAGCAGCCATGAAACAGCTTTGGTGGTGCCGTGGCAGCGGTGCGGCTATGCCGTCCCCGTCTGTCGAAAGATTAGGAATGAGCTGGTAATGTATCTGTTTTATTTATTTTATTCCATTTTTATCTTGCCTTTCCACCAATCAGTTGCTCAGGCTCCTTCCCTATGTCATATGTGCAGTAATTTACTGAGTTGGGTTGAAAGAGAGTGACTGACCCAAGGTCGTCTTGTGAACTTCTTGACTGAAGAGGATTTTAACCTGGGTGTCTAGCTATTACACCATATTGGCTGCCTGGTACTCTACTGGGTTTCAATTTAATAAGGTGGTTTAGCCAATTGTGTTTTTTGGAAGGGTTTTACTGTCTCCCTCTTGCCTTATTCTTCTCGTGGTGAATGCTAATGGACCATAATATAATCTGAGTGTGCAGTCATTAGATTGTGTGGTTTGTTATGGTCCATTTAGTTACTCAGTCACTCAGTTGATTGTGTAGTCATTCATCTGTTTTTATTTCATCTATTTTGTCTGATCATTTCGTGATTTGTGCTTGATAAATGCCCTGAAATATTCACTTGGAAAATAAGATAATATTGTATCCAGATTCAGGGTCAATTCACATGACCAGTGATGGTTTGTTATCAAATGGGAACATATTTCAACTGACACAGTAATATTGATTCTGGACACTGCTAAAAAGTGCTTTGCATATTATTTTAGTACTTGGAATCCCATGTGGTGAAGTGGTTAGAGTGCTGTAGTATGACTAGCATACTCTCTGGGTAACCTTGAGTCAGTAAATCATTCTCTCTCTGACTAACCTACCTTACACATTTTGTTGTTATTGTGAGAAGATAAAATGGAAGAGAGGAGAATAAGGATAGCTCCAGGCTAGCCTGATCTTGTTAGACCTCAGAAGCTAAGCAGGGTTGGCCCTGGTAAGTATTTGGATGGGCAACCTCCAAGGACTACCAGAGTTGTGATGCGGAGGCAGGCAAGCCACCTCTGAATGTCTCCTGCCTTGAAAACCCCATGGGGTTGTCATAAGTCAGCTGTGACTTGATGGCACCAAAAAGATGAAGAAGAGAAGAAGAGTTGGTTTTCATAATCCAACTTTCTCTACCACTTAAGGAAGAATCAAACCAGCTTACAATCACCTTCACTTCCCCTCCCCACAACAGACAGCCTGTGTAGTAGGTGAGGCTGAGAGAGTGTATCTAGCCCAAGGTCACCCTGCTGGCTTCATGTGCAGGAGTGGGGAAACAAATCCAGTTCACCAGATTAGCCTCTGCCGCTCATGTGGAGGAGTGGGGAATCAAACCTGGTTCTTCAGATCAGACTCCACCACTGCAAACCACTGCTCTTAACCACTGTACCATGCTGTCAAGTTGTTTCCAACTTATGGTGACCCTATGAATTAATAACCTCCAAAACATCCTATTGCTAACAGTCTTGCTCAGGTCTTGAAATCTGAAGTTCTTGGCTTCCTTTATTGAGTCAATCCATCTCATGTTGGGTCTACCTTTTTCCCTATTACCTTCAACTTTTCCGAGCAATGATATATACCCACACTCTTACAAACAGATACCATGCATGTTCAGGAGCAAAACAATATGAATCGATGTTTGCAAAAACTGCAGTTTCTAAATATATGCAAGATTTTCATTTGTCAAGTTTCCCTAAAATTTAGCTTAAAAAAATCCTGACACTGAGTGGGAGGGGCCTGTTGGCCTAAGGAATTATTAATGTGGATGGTTCTTGCCTCTGAGAATTCCTTTTGGGCAGTTTTGGGAAAGACAGAAATATCTGTTATGTCAAAGTCTTCCACCTTCCACCTTGAGAAGAATGTGCAGGGAGCTGCCAAGAGATTGTTGCTTGCAATTTATTATTTGACCCCAAAGCATGAAAATATTAATATATGATTCACTTCACTTTTGACCTGAATTAATATATATGATTTGCTTCATTGTCCACTGTCACCTTCTTGCTGCATTTGCTAAAACAGCATTTCTTGAGCATTACCAAAGTTTAATGCAAAGAGTTGCTGGAATCTAAATTAGGATCTAGCTATGCCACAAATATTTTTAAACTGTCTGAATCTGCACCCCTAATTCTTTAATAAAACAGATATTTTATGAAACTTGACAACATTAGTAGAGATTTCCCCCCCCCCTTACAATCGTAGATTAAGGCTTTCACTGGGATTCGCTAATGACAGTCAGATTCAATAGAAGAAAGATTTCATCTAATATTAGTGTCTGGCAAGTCAATTTGCAAGGTTATTTTTGCCGATTAAATTAGCTGCATTGGGAGGTCACCCTCTTGCTTCTAAATCAAAAAGGACAGACAGATATATAATAGCATACCACTATAGCAGTGCTATTATCCAATCATTTGCAATAATGAAATTAGTCACCAACCCAAGGATGATTGGAATATAAAGAAATTTTGTAGCATAATAAAGTATAAGATGATCAAAGGCCAACTGAATATCATGAATTTCATGCTCTAGATAGGATAGTATTGTCTTTTGTGAAGGGCATGATTGTAATTTCAGTCTGGATCAAAGCAAACCAAAAAGTACTCATATTGTAGGATTCAGTTCTGGACTAAAGTACAAGCAGTGCAATCCTAACCATAGTTATACTTAGACTCAGAAGCAAACAACCAATCTCTTTCCTGATCAATTGGAAATTGACATCCTTTTGTTCCAATATGGTCACCACTTTATGTGAGTAGGGCAACACAAGCATTTTCCAGCTTCAGTACATATGATCAGGAGCCCAGATTTTTGAGGGTATGCATATGCATGTATCTAGGGAGGCACAGATCTATTCCAAGCCCCCCCATGCACCTTCAGGGGAGTCCCCTGAAGGCGTGAGGGGGGGTCTTTAAATAGATATGTGCCTCCTGGCTGGGAGGCACAGATCTATTCCAAGCCCCCCCTGCGCGCCTTCAGGGGAGTCCCCTGAAGGCGCGCGGGGGAGCCCTTTAAATAGATCTGTGCCTCCCGGCCAGGAGGCACAGATCTAATTAAAGCCCCCCCCCACGCCTTCGGGAGGCTCCCCTGAAGGAACGCGGTGGGTCTTGGAATAGATTTGTGCCTCCCAGCCTGGAGGCACAAATCTATTTAAAGGCCCCCCCACGTGCCTTCATGGAAGCCCCGTGAAGGTGCGGGGGGGAACCCCGAATCTGCTGGATTTATTCACCGAACCCCCGAAGTCGGCGAATTCGGCTCCCCCGTTTCCTGCCTTTTTTGAGTTCAGTTCGTCCAGAACCGAAAAACAGCCGAATCGGGGGAAATTCGGCTGTTTTTCGGTTCAGGACAAACCGAATCGACAGCCCTACATGTATCAAAACACAGTGCAATATGAGAACAAAATGGTGACAGCACTTATGGGGGGGATCATGTGTAAAATGCTCCCCTAGTACATGAGATAGGTGTATCAAAATTGTAATGACTGAATAGGGCTTTATCTGACATGGGAAAATTGTACTACAGGTAGAACTATGAGAGAGGGAATAAAGAACAGAAAGTTCTGTACCTAAGCTGATTCGTGTAATATGTTTTTGGAACTAACTGAGAAGCAGTTATATCTGTGGTGCAAATTAGGATTGGAACCACCACATGACTGGAGGGTTGGTTTAATGTGTCATGTATTCCAAAATTACGTAAAAATATACCAATGATTTATCATCTCTTCATATCCCTTTTATGTGTTCAGCTTCAGCTGGGAGGGAGTGAAATACATTTGTAAAACTTTGTGAATCACCATGGTTATAAGCACAGTATGCCCTCTCATCATGACTGTCAAAAGTACAGCTATTGTATGCTGTGTCCAACTATTCCAATTTATAAAAATAGATTCACTAGTAAAACCAATGGGGCTTTCTCTCCTTTTTTTTTTTTTTGGTCTGTGGAGAATGGTCTTTTAGGACTAGCCTTTCTCCTTCTCTTATGCAAAGTCCCTTCTGAAATCATCACCTGGGAGCCAGGTTGCCAACTGTTGCCATCTATCATCAGTAGGGTTGCCAGGTCCCTCTTTGCCATTGGCGGGACGTTTTTGGGGTGGAGCCTGAGTAGGGGAGGGTTTGGAGAAGGGAGGGACTTCAATGCCATAGAGTCCAATTGCCAAACTGCCGTTTTCTCTGGGTGAACTGATCTCTATCGGTTGGAGATCAGTTGTAATAGCGGGAAATCTCCTGCTAGTACCTGGAGCTTGGCAACCCTAATGATCAGTAGATTTAGAATGTGTAGAACCAATAGTGTACAATGTCACTTTCCTTTTCCTGGAAACCAGAGAGCTCATCTAAAAGGAATCGTAAGTGAAGGTCGAGGTAGTCTTGTGAAAAGCACCAATTTGTCAGAAAACAGCAACAAAATATTAGGTAGGAAAGAGAGAGTGCCAATGATGAAACAATAATGGGGACACCAGGAAAGCCTTTAAAAAGCAGTTCGAATTCACAGCCTTCACTCAGCTCAGCTCTGTTTTGTACTTTTCACTCTTCTGTTTAAATGGCAATTTCCCCCTTACTGCTTCCAGCTAATTTTTATATTGCTGTTTGTACTGGCTACATGTCTCCCATTCTCCTCCTCCTCTCCTTTCATTCTAATTTCTTTGTTCATTAAGCTATCTTCCTTTTAAATGTAATTATCCGCATTTTTCCAGCACGTCTGGGTCCTGTACTTATCTTAATAGACTGTTTTATTGTGTCATGTTTCTAACGCAGAATGTTTTTTTCCCTTGGTCTGAACTGGATGGTTATACAGAACTCAAGTGGAAAAGAAATCTGATGATTTTTCGCCCCTAACACTTTCACTCTATTATATAGGTCAAGCAACTGGCACCATCTGCAGTTAGAATTCATATTGATAATGGGATCCATCAAGGTCTCTGCCTCTAGAAGGAGTGAAACAAGAATAGAAACTAGACTGCATGTTCTGTTCTTAATGCTACCGAGCAGATCTTGAAGATACAGATGTGTGGCTACAGAGCTCATGCAAGGTAGGAACAGCCACAGAGATGTTCTAACCTTCTGCTTTGATTATTTGTGTGATCAATCATTCCACAGACAGATGTTATTTCCAATTTTGTTTTTCTTTTGTAGCACTGAGCATAAAGGGCAGAACAAGACAGACATTGCATTTTGAAAATGTCTTCATCGTTATTTAAAGAACCCAAATAGCAGATAAGGAAATCGAGCTCCAGACCTTTGTAGCTCCACCCCCCCTGCTTCAAGTCACAACCAACTTTTGGCAATCCCTGTTCAAGGCAAGAGATAGTTTGCCATTGGCTGCCTTTGTGTAACAACCCTAGACTTCCTTGGTGATCTCCCATCCAAATACTAACTATGACCAACTGTGCTTACCTTCCAAGATCTGACAAGATTGGGTTAGACTGGGCTATCTAAGTCAGGAATGGCTTGCTATAGCAAGAAATGTCTCAGTGACATTGTCTGTGGAGTTTCCTTTCTAGTCGAGAAGTTATTTCTGTTGTAGACAGATGTCCCATCTGAAGTATGGGACTGAGTCCTACTTTGGCAGCACAAACTAACAATTCGGGAACAGCTCTGTGTATGTCTCTTGAAAGAATAGTCACTGGTCCTCCACACACTAACTCTTTCTTCTCAATAAAAACAAGTGCTTGCATCCTCACAATATTTTCTGTGTGTAAAACTACATCAAAACACTATAAGCTATTACAGATTAAGAAAAAGGACATACAACACATTTGGCTAACTAGGATATACAGTCATTGATGTTACCTTGGCATGCCCTTCCCTGGAATGGGCGTAAGCCTGCAGTAACTTTGAAAATAGAGGCTGGTCAAGAAAGACTTCCCTCCAGTTGTTCCCTGGCCTTTGGCCTGCATGCTGCTGACAGAGTATTAAGACCTTGAAACCTTTCCTGCCACAGCTAGGAGGGTTAAACTTCAACCTATCATGAAACTGGCAGTGGAACCCCATGTGTACCTTTCCTCCAGTTAAATTAGGGTGGACATACTGTGCTTTTAATTTGTTAGCCACCTTGGTGGCTCTTGTGAGGGCAGAAAGGCAGGATATGTGTGTTGTTAAATAAAATAAAATAAATATTCTGGGGAAAATGAAAACCAGTGGCAGTTCCATTCCAATTGACTTAGTCTTTTTCATCTTTAAAAAATTGTTTGGAACCAGCTGCAAATCTATATCTTCTGTCAAGTACTTCCCAATCTGCCTTGAGATTTCACTGCAGGCAAAATTCAGTGGCAACTGTACTCTCAAATCAGACTCACTTTTACTACTGAATGGAGAATTTATTTTGTAAAATCCCAACCCTTCTTTCAAGGAGATCAGGGTGTACATGGTTCCCCTTACACAGTTTTATCCTCACAACACCCGAGAGAGAGCGAGAGCGAGAGAGAGCGAGAGAGAGAGCGAGATATATATATATCCAGGGAGCTACATGGGGATTAGAACCTGGTGTTAGGCCCCCTGTCTGTCTCAGCACCCTAGTATGTCATAAGGTTATATGGGACCAAAGGAAAGAGCAAGGCACTGCTTTCTCAAAATGAACCAAAGTTTCCAGGACTCTGGGAAACCATTTTAGGACCTGTGTGAAAAGGCTTTGTTTGCCTGCTGACACACAGAAGGGGCAATTTACATTTCCCCTGGCCTCAAAAGTTAAAATGGATTACAAAGACAATGAGAAGGACCCAGCCTTCCTCACATAGGTCACCCCGGAACAGACATTTAGCCCTCTGATAGCCAGCAACTTAATCCTGTCAGCAATCAGAACCTATTTTTCTAACACCAACTGGTCTGTTCTGCATATGTAAATCACCCTCTAGATACATCATACTTGCAAAACTACCTAAATTGTCATCTCCTCCCCTTCCTTGGAGAAATCCTGAAATTTCCTTCTCATATCTAAAAATCTATGCTGGTACTTAATCAAGCAAATATGTGTATTCTTCTTTACTAGCCTCTACATCCTGTTCTTTCATACTAAAACTGTTAAAGTAATCAAGGAATAATCAAGTCTGTGTCCCTGGCAATGTTTGGTTGCCGGTGAGGTCATAATATTTTTCTGGATCCAAGACACACACCCCGTACTGCTAGACCTGCTCTTACTTTCTCCTGAGAAATGCTGCCCATTCCTTGCTTCACGTAGCTGCCATCTTTAGACATCACTCATCTGATTGGTAAATAAATTTCCCTGGGAACCTCCTATCCTTATGTCCATCCCTCCTTCCTTTTATTTCCTGAATGTATTGGGTTCTGTGAGTATGTATGCAATTTGAGTATATGTTTTAAAACCCTTAAAATTTATACAGTGGTTCTTTCTTGACAGTATTTCCACTAGGGTGCTCATCCTCGTAAAAATAGGTTCAAAGGTCCCGAGCACCAACCTCTCACAAAGCTCATTTTGTCTCCATAGCTAATTCCCCCAAATAAATGGAGACCCCTCTAATTGGTGTAACACGGGCAGCTCATTCCTGAGCTTTGCAATGGCCAGGGACGGGGTAGCTGAGGCGCCGCCGTGCCACCTCCAAAGCAGTTTCCTGCCCACCGAAAGGCTAAAAAAAGCCTTTTAAAATCTTTTTTTGGGGGGAATGGGGCATTTTCCCTGTTGAAACCACTGAGGCTGCACCAGGAAAAACTTGGTGCAGCAACGCTGTTGGTGGAGGGGGCATTCCCAGGCTGGAGGGGCTTAGGAAGCTGACTAACGTCAGCTCTGCTCCCAGGAATGCACCAGGAATGCCCCCTATGCCGGTGCTGCATTTCTCTTCCAGGATTTAGGTCCCGGAGATACTGTGATGGCAGGGGAGTGGCGTGCAGCTGTATGACACCCAGGCGCCAACAGAACTGCCCTCACCACCAACGTAAGTCAACAAATAAGCAAGTACTTACGCTGACGGCAGGGTCACGCCGCCTCCAAAGAACTTTCAGTCCATTTCTCAGGAACTGGCTGTGGGTCTCCCAGATTCTAGTTGAACACTCTAACAATCACGCTGGGTCTCTTCCCCACCCTAGACTCCTAACAGAACATGCAGGGTAGGGATATATGAATATGTATGCTTTCATGTGCTTTCAATTTTTGTGCTTGTTGAGGAAGACCATTTTCATGCCCATTTCCCCCTTTGGTTTGTTTTCCATTTTTGCTTGCTTCTTTTATGGAATTTTACAAATTCCAGATGGTTAGCCATATTAGTCTACTGCAGCCAAAACAACAGTGTCTTCTGGCACCTCAACAGCTTCCAAATTCATTGTGACAGAAGCTTTTGTGAGCCAGAGCCCATTTTGACAGAGCATTTTTACCCTATGCATATGCAATGGATGCAAAAAACGGGTATCAATTTAACAGTCATATACCTATCAGTTACCATAAATATGGTTGGAAAAAAGGACAGCCTCATTCTCATCCCAAGCATGGAGGGGGGGTGGAACCCATGAAAATATCTTGAACTGTCAAATCAAACTGTGTTATCATAAAATTCAGTATCAGCCTAATGCAGTAAGGGTATGCAGAATATGGTGCTATCAATGCAGCTAGACTAATAACTTGCCTGAATGTTTTCTGTTAAGTTCCAGGAAAAGATGTGCAGAAATTTTAGTAGTCTTACCAAAATTCTATACAATTAAATCAATGGTCCAAGATGATGTATGACCCAACAAGTGCATTTTTAGGAATTTTGGGTGCTTAAATGTAAGAAGTTCAGTTCCAGACTAGTGGAGCAGAAGCTGACCTTTTACCAAAAGGGAAGGTGTTTAGTTTGTTCTGGGTGGGCATGCTGGTAGACTGGGTCTCCCCCAGTCAGAGATGTGGAGCAGGCAGGTTTGAGATGCTTCCTACTCCCCTGTAATGACACTTGTCATTTGCAGCTGCCCATCCCTGAGCATGGCAAGATAGATCTAGCTGGTCACTTCTGGGATGACCAAGCAGGACTTTTTTGGATTGATTCTGATTAGCTGGGGAATTTTTTTTCCTGCTTCACTTGACCACTTTTTTAGAGTGATTTAGACACCATTCAGAGGCAGTTCTTTTTTGCTTTCAGATTCGCTCTCATGTACTTACACAGCTTTTTATAAATCTTAAGCCACTGTCCATACTTGAGTGAAACTTGCAGACTTGGACTCCTCTTTACTTACACACAATTGTTCACCCTACTAATATGCTGGCCAATTATTCCCAATAGAATTGCTCATTCAAGGGTCACCACCACTCTGGGCATCTGCCTGGGTTCAGAGTATCCAAGTCAGCTCCCAGCTGACCTCTGAGACCTTCTGCTGGGGAGCAGCTGGCTGCAGACATTGCCACTTTTCTTTGTTTCTGGGTGAGAGCAATGGCAGAAGAACTGAGCCCTCTCTCTACTGCTTCCACCTGAAGAGAGGAATGAAACATGATTGTATCCATGCAAGCAAGAGGAAGTGTACTTCTTAGTGAAAGGAGCCATTGGAAGATCAACTTGCCTGGTGCTCTCACACACCTGGAGCCGATCCTGTACTACTCACAGAGAATTTGGATAGGTTTAGCATTTAGGGTGCATCAAGACAGGTTTAATTAACAATCCAAAATGAGCCTGAAGTACTATTAAAATACACCACCACTAGAACTAGATCTGCAAGCCAGCACGTTGGATGCTAATTGAATTTTTCTCCTGTGCCACTCATGAATCTTAACTCATGTTTGGACAAATATCAAAGGCCACTCATCATTTGACCACCTAGAGCATTTAATCAAAGCAGCACTAAAGAAGTGTCCGAAAGGTGAGTGGAATTTAAATTCTGATTCATTAATGATCTGTCAGAAACACTGAGAAACCTCAGTTTGCAGAGTCAATTGGATATTGCAATTTATTTCACGTTCACATGTGGCACAATGACCTCCTCACAAAGGACACCATTCTTCTCTTTGTCTATGTACTCATCTAGCTGTGCCCTCAGTAACCAAGAGGCTATGCTCACAAGCACAGGAAAAAAATATGCAGAGTAGAAATACGATCAGTGACTTTTAAAAATACTGTGTTTTTAAAACATAGCAGCCTGAATAGCTCAGACTACCCTTAGTGCTTGGAACCTCAGCAGGGTTGGCCATGGTTAGTATTTGGATGGGAGGCCACCAAGGAAGACCAGGGTTGTTATGCAGAGAATGCCAATGACAAACCACCTCTGGTCATCTCTTGCCCTGAAAACCCCATGGTCCAAGGTTACTATGAATCAGTTGCAACTTGACAGCACTTGATTATTATCATTTTAAAAACATATGTCACTATTTGACATTTGCCTGAGTCTGTTTTGCTGATGTAATTTTCCATTTGCACAGTTTTGCCGGGAGTTATGGAAGTTATAGCTCCTCCACATCGTTTTGTTACCTGCCTCAGCCATCTTTGAAAGGAAACTGTTTAAACCATGGCAAAGATGTAAAGATGGCTACAAGGTGAAAGCAAAGGAAATTCCACCCCCATAGCTACTGCACAGCTGTTCATCAGATGTTTAAGTCCAATGGCAGTGAGTTGAAGAGATGCAAGGCTTGGCTCAAGAGTGAACACAGATGTCAAACACAATACATTTACCTGCAGAAAAAGTTCTCTGTAAAGTTTGCAACACATCCAGTCATGAATTTTGAACTGAAAACAGGGCAAGCCATGCATGCATAGAACTTCCTCCATCCCACACTTAAACCATTCTTGGATTGCAGGGAGGTCTTAGTGTTGGGCTGTTAAGAGTGAGCCATAACTACAGAATGCCTACTGCACTATTAGAGTAAGATAATTTCAGTAGCAATTCCATTACACAAAGTGGAATGGATCAAGCCATCCTACAAGAACCATTCCTGTAGCCTAAGGAGCCTTCCTTCAAGTTGCTCTTCCTCCAATAGAAGAGCCACTTAAGCTGATGAGAGGCTCCTTAGACTACAGTAAGGCTTCCAGCTTTGCTCATTAGAGTAGTAGAATGGGGGTAGGATCCACCCCAGTGGGTTTTTTTTAATTTAACATAAAATTGTATAATTAATTCCACTCTCCCTTCAAGGAATTCAGGGCAGCATAGAATGTACCAACATACAGAACACATAGAACAGGGGTGTCGAAGTCAATTGTTATGAGGGCTGGCTATGACATAAATGTCACTTGGTCAGGCCAGGTCATGCCTCACCAGCCCAGATTGAGGGGAGGGGATGGCTGCCTCGGCTCGCTAGCGGGCCGGATAAGAGCTTTCAAGGGACCAGATCTGGCCCATGGGTCTTATGTTTGACACCCCTGACATAGAATGTTCAGGCTAGCCTGAAAAATAATGGCTTGCTCCAAATCACCCATTGTGCAGAGCATGAAGAGAAGGGATTCTTGAGTCTTCTGAGGTTCTCCAAACTCTGCTTTTATATTCATGGTGACTCAGACTGAGAAGGCCCTTGGTCTTTTAGTTGAAACTATATGGAGTTAATTCCACTTTGGACCTTTGTTTCCAGTCATTCTTTTAAACCAAATTTTCAGCACTTATTTGAGCTCCCAGTCTCCAATCCTTATTTTAAATCACTTCAAGTTTTACATCGATCTTCTTTGAGCTCACCATTTCCATTGCTCACTTAGAGCTGCATCACTTGTTAGAATTGCTTTTATTTTCCTTTTCTGCTTCAATTTCTGGTGTAAATCACATTGGTTTTACATCAACTTTTCAATCATTTTTATCTCGGAGACCCATTTTTTACTTCTCACTTTAAATCACATCAGCATTTGTGTTGTAATTTATGTCATTGTCATTCATGTCCCATTCTTTTACAACTTTCTTATGTATATAAACCTTTAGTTTTAGAGAGAAAAATGTGCAGAATACAGTCTGATCCTGAATCATTGCCATCTTTAATAGAACTGTTCCATTATGATTTGAATAAACTCCTTCAACATTTTTGAAGTATCAGCATAAAAAAAAAATGGAGGAACGGCACTTTGCGGTTCACATTAGTGCAGAAAAATAACATGGTTTATTTGTTTGTTTGTTTATTATTAAAATATTTCTATCCTGCCTTGCCTCTTAGTTCAATGCAGCTTACAATAATAGAAGAACAAGAGTTGGTTTTTATATGCCGACTTTCTCTACCACTTAAGGGAGAATCAAACCGGCTTACAATCACCTTCCTTTCCCCTCCCCACAACAGACTCTGTGAGGTAGGTGGGGCTGAGAGAGCTCTTAATAGAACTGTGACTAGCCCAAGGTCACCCAGCTGGCTTCATGTGTAGGAGTGGGGAAACAAATCCAGTTCACCAGATTAGCCTTCGCTGCTCATGTGGAGGAGTGGGGAATCAAACCCGGATCTCCAGATCAGAGTCCACTGCTCCAAACCACCGCTCTTAACCACTACACCATGCTGGCTACCCAGCTAAAACCAAAGATAAAGCAACAAGCCCCAAATCCCTCCCCCTCCTCCCTTTAAAAGATGCCTGCTATTCAACACCTCTGAAATGTGCTGGCAAATAGGCAGGCCTTGCAGCACATCCTGAAGATCTCCAAGGAGGGCACCCTTCTCACCTCTTCAGGGAGCCCTTTCCACAAAGCTGGAACCATCATAGAAAAGGCCCAGGCTTATAGTTTCCTATAGTTTAGGTTCTGTATTTCTGTAGTGTGTTTTGTTATGTAAGTTTGTAGTATATGTTATGTGTATTTTTGAAAAATAAAAATAAAAGAATTATGCAAAAAAGAAAAGGCCCAGGCTCTAGTCGATGCCAGATGGACCACCCTAAGTGTTGAGATAACCAACTGATGGCTGCCTGATAATTGTAGTCAGTGCAGAGGAACATATGGAAGGAGACAGTCCTTCAAATACATGGGTCCTAGGTTGTGAAGGGGTTTAGAAGTCATAACCAGCACCTTGAATTGAACTCAGAAACTGACTGGCAGCCAATGAAACTGTGTCAAAATGAGCAATACATATTCCTTATTGGGCTGCCACATTCTGGATCAGTTGTAGTTTCTCTTTGCCTATTGCCTTGAAAACCCTATGGGGTCACTGTAAGTCAACTGTGACTTGGCAATGCTTTCCCCTCCCAGTATAGCTTCATGGACACGTAGAAGGAGATTAGTTTGAATTTGCTTTCCTGCTTATTTCACTCTGAGAATGGCCTTCATTTTTTTCTGCAATGTTATCATTTTGCAGAACACCTGAAATCAAATGATGGACCTCTACTGATCTTTCAGCCACAGTTAAAGGGCATTTTGTTAGTGATTCATTTAACAAAATTGAGATGTGTTTATTTGGTTGAAAGGAACTAACCTTCAACTGTGTTCAAATGCAACCTATATTGTTATTGTGCAATGTGTTTTTTTAAAACAATTGGTAATTATTAATCAGCTAAAAGCAAGTTAGTTCATAACTTTAAAAAAAACAACTTTTAATTAAATGGCAAAACTATTGCTTCCCAGTCTGTGTAATGGTGGTGGAAGCTAGAATGTTTCTGATTAAAGTTAAAATGCCTTTTCTTTGAAATAAATTACAAAAAAATGCAGAACCTTCAACTTCAAGTAATTACTGCTTTACAATTGATTGGTGGGACTCAGCATTCTGGGTGAAATGAATCATATCTATGAATGTTTCAAGTGCAAGAGAAGC
The DNA here is from genome assembly GCF_029931775.1 of Euleptes europaea. Classification (NCBI taxonomy): domain Eukaryota; kingdom Metazoa; phylum Chordata; class Lepidosauria; order Squamata; family Sphaerodactylidae; genus Euleptes; species Euleptes europaea. The sequence goes on from NC_079314.1 coordinate 51,306,483, forward strand.
AGTAGGAAAAAGAGCCCTCCTGCCTTTTGAATTGTGCTTTACCAACATGGAGGTAGAATGGTGTAATTGAATAGAGTGAACCCTGTCTATTACTGCTATGATTCATTCATACAGAAATGGATGAGTCATTTGCAATGGCACTGTGGAGAGCTAATTGTACACAGTTTATTTAACAATCCAAGTCAAGCTTTCAGTTACTGATTTTTAAAAAAAACCTGAATGTCAATACAGCACCACTTGGGAGTTTGAAAGAATTTTTTGAGCTTACCGAGGATGGATACAGAGGGCTTCTTGCACGAATGGAGGGGACTTTTCATAATGCAGGTGAATCCCCAATTTCTACAGAAATGTCCCCATTTTGATCCCCTACGTTGCTTTTCTGGGAATTCCCAAATCCAGATTAGTTATTTTTGTGAGGTGGGGGGTGGGGGGATTAGAACAGGGAAATATAGCGGGGGGGGGGGAAAGAAAGCTTCCTTTTTGCAAGTGGGTCTCTATTATTCCTGAGGACCATGAAACTCAAAGAGTACATGTAGGTCTATCAAGAACTTGAACAATAGTATCAAGATTCTTGTACATTGCTTCTCCCATAAAGACAGGTGGTGGATCAATTGTTCATGTGAGAAATGGGAGAGAACAGAGGCTAACATTTTTTTCTCAAGCAGAACAATGCTCAGTGTTTTTTAGTATAGGATTTTTACTTTAAAAAATTGCTGCCAAGACACAGCTGACTTAGGGTGACCCCTGGTGGGGTTATCAAGGCTAGACACATTTGGTGGTGGTTTGCCATTGCCTGCCTCTGCATCACGACCCTGGTATTCCTTGGAACCCCATCAAAATACTAGCCAGGGTCAGGACTGATAGTGTGTGATTTTTATTATAGGGCTATAGTAATTCTATAAAATATCCCCTTAAGATGAAAGAGCTCTGTAGCATTGTTACCTGTGAGGTAGTCTGCACAGGGACCTTGCTTTTCCCTTGCATTTCATATTCTAGCTCTGCATCTTCGTAAGGGAAAAGAGATTTTCTTGTTTAAGATCTTCTCTCTCTGTCTTGTCCTTCTGAGTGTATTGTGTTAGCTGTCCGGGTTCAGGCAGGCACCTGGAGCAAGAGGCAACAAGCATTGTCCAAATGCAGTCCAGGGTCAAAACACAGGTATTCAGAAGTCCACATGTCAAACCAGAAGAGCACAAGCTGGAATACAAGCTCTTGCTTCCTTTGTATATGCCTTGGAAACCTCTAGATTAGATAACTGTAATGCTTCCTCCATATCTTTGAAGTCTGTGCAGAAGCTTCTGCTGATCCAAGGTGCAGCAGACAGATGTTAATGAGCTGTCACTGGAGAAACCATGATCCCTTTAATACCTGCATAGTTTACCAGTGGGTATAATTCAAAGTTTTGGTTTATTTACTTTTTAAACTTTCAAAGCCATGGCACCAATGGCCTTGTATATATTGCCCATGATCTAAGATTTGCATTGCTCACTTTCTAAATATGGGCTTCTATATTATATTTACCCAAATGTTCTGCTAAATCTCGCTCCAGTTGCAAAAATAATTGCAAATATCAGGATGTAATTATGGGTACAGTTTGGCAGGCACATATTGAAATTGGTTCATTAGTGTTCCTTTAACATAGATTAGCTACATAAATATGCTGTTAAATATAAATCGCCCTTTGAAATTGCACAAAGTATTTAATTTTTTTTAAAAAATTCAAACAACTAATTGGAAGAGAGATTTCTAAAAATAAAAATGGTGCATTTGGAACGGACATGTTTGATGTATGAATTACATAAAAATTGATTGTGATTAAGATGGTAAATCCCATGGTTTCTTGAGCTAGAAGTCATGTGCTCATTATACAACCTTGTCCCTTATTGGGATAAAGTCCTTCCAAAACTCTTTTTAAGGACTGGTAATTGTGTCTCTTTGTCTTCTGTGTAGACTCCCTGGTATTCACAAAATTAATTGAAGGTTGGTGGCCTCAAATGTTTTGTCTTTACCGCTGGACTCATTAGGCCTTATTTGCCCAGAAGTGTTCCAACCACAGGATCTTTTTTTTAAAAAAACCAGTCATTGCTAATGATACTATTCTGGGATCTATACTATGAATTTGGCCTTGCATTGATGACTGCATGGGTAATTCTGAAGCCATGGCAACTGATGAAATATCAGTTGATTATCAATTGACTTTCCCCATGAATGATGATGGATTGTTAATGCGGGCAAAGTTGGAGGGGTTCTTGGTTCATAAAGAAATGGTCCAAAAGTGTTTTTGTAGTTGAAGAGAGCATAAGAGCCTCTTATTATTCATACTTAATAAGTTTTGTTGCTGGATAGACAGAGAGAAGGTTCAGGATTCCAGCTATGTGATATAGAAAAAATAAGAAAGAAAAGAAACAGGATGCAAGCCTGACAATTGCATTCTGGGACATACAAAAGAGAAGAGTAGAAAGGAACCCATTACAAACACACCTAGTTTGCTTAAATAAATAAGTCATATGTTTTGGAAGATGGACATTGTCTTTCTGCATTCAAAGTTTATCATTATCCATACTCCTCCAGTTTCACTCAATGTTAAGAAGTAGATAGAGTCAATTCGTAGTAAGATTTTTTTTGTGTGTTCGGCTTTTGTTTCAAGGAGAGAAGTAATTAATTAAGAGTCAGGAAGGTGTATTATGGAAACATTTTCATTAATAAATCTGCTAGAAACTCCTGAACTCGGTCTCTCCTGAATTCTCTCTCAGCTTCTCTGCCAAGTCTTTTCCAGTGGCTCTTCCCTCATTCCCCCTATCTGTTCCCTCATTCCCAGCATGGTGTAGTGGTTAAGAACGGTGGTTTGGAGTGGTGGAATCTGATCTGGAAAACCTGGTTTGATTCCTCACTCCTCCACATGAGCGGTGGAGGCTAATCTGGTGAACTGGATTTGTTTCCCCACTCCTACACATGAAGCCAGCTGGGTGACCTTGGGCAAGTCATGCCCTCTCAGCCTCACCCATCTCACAGGGTGTCTGTGGAGGGGAAGGGAAGGTGATTGTAACCCGGTTCGATTCTCCCTTAAGTAAAGAAAGTCGGCATATAAAAAACAACTCTTCTTCCTCGGTGTTACTAAGTTATTCCCCCATCTACTTTCTTCACTCTCTCACTTCCACATATATTGATACAGCTTTAAAGTTACCCTAGCGGGTGCTTGCATCACCTTAACTCTGAAGCTAGTACTGAGTTTCAGAATTCAAAAGTATAAAAGAGGAATGATTTCTAAATGATTTCGGTAAAGATGAATATAAACATCTTGATATTATTGAAACAATTAGCATAAGGTGCATGCCAGCAAAATGATCAACCCATTTCAGAAAGCTGATTAATGCTGCATTTACTGTTACCAGGCACGTATTTTAGTGCATGAGTTGGTGATGCTGTCACGTTTTGTAGTACAAAGGGACAATTTTCTCTAATTGTGAAGAGATTAGGATAAAAGAGATTCTGATTGAGTCCCTTGTTCCTTGCAATAGAACTGTGCTGTGTCCTCATTTAACGTGGTGTGACCAGTGGAAATTTGCAAGTGCATTTCTTCTTCCCCATTTTTTTTAGTCCTGATTCTCCTTCTTACACAAATATAAAAACAAAACTCAAAGCAGCCATACTTCAGTCCCCTTACATTTAGGATTAGAATGGCAAGTAATGATGTTTTCTGAGTCTAGGTGGATACCAACTAAAACAGAGATCCAGGATAAAGTGGAATAAATTTTGTTAGCCTTCGAAGTGCACCTGGACTCCTGTTTTATTTTGCTGCTATAGATGAACATGGCTGTCCATCTGGAATCACCGTGGTTGGATACAGTAACAGGTTATTAGTTTCCCTTGATTTTGTCACTGTGGTCCAAAATAAATCAGCTTCAAAGTCCAATGCACAAACTGTTAACTATTACAAGATTTTTGTGTGATGGTAAAAACATGCAATGTAAATAAAATAAAGAAACCAACTATAACTTGGGCCAGTCTTGAATCCAGTGTCCCTGCTCTATTAAGGACACAAGTCCTTTTGCTCTTGCCCTTCTGGTCATGCCTGAGTTTATATTTGGCAAGAGGAAGAGCAGAGGGAGAAGGTACAATTTAGATGTGGCAGCTTGCAGCAATGATGGTCTGGCAATCCTATGCAGAGTGCAATCCTAGGCAGAGTTACTCCAGTCAAAGCCCATGGCTATCAAAGGGCACCGAGTGGAGTAACTCTTAAAGGATAGCACAGCAAGTCACTCAAGCAGTCACATGAAACAACATAATGGAGTGAGGGTCATCAGTCTTGGTCAGACAAAGAGCCTGAGCACCAGAGCTGTAGTTAGACAATGGTAAGGATGGCAATAGCCATAGGCACAGGTTGACACATCACAGAACTAAGGCTGCCAGGTTCCCCTGGCAACCTGTGGGGGACTTACCTTCCTGAGTGGGGCCCCATTAGGGACACACTGACAACACTAGCCATGCACCCGGAAGTGATGTCACCCCATTGCTGGGAAAGCTCTGGCATTTGGCCAGAACACCTCCAGTATCCCCTGGTGACATGCTGACATCACTTCTGGACACATGGGGGGATGATGTCAGTATGTCGGGCTGCTGCTGACATTCACCCCCACTTCCAGCTGCCACCACCCACCGGCCAGCCAAGCAGTAGCAGGAAGCACCTACTAGCAGTGGAGGCTTGGTAAGCCTGCATAGAACACGTAAAGCACCTGGAATGATTTGTATTACATATCTTGTTGAACCTTGCTGGGGTAAGATACCATCAACAGAGAACTGTATACCAATCCTCTCAGACTGAGTAACTATTCTGAATGTGAGTGCAAAAATCTGTAAAGTAGCATTTTGGGAGGAGAGGAATGAATTAGGTGCCTTTTTGAGTAAATGACAAAGTATGGTCCTGAAGAAAAGCAAATCTGGCTAAGGTCCAGAATCACTTTTATTTCTTTTAGAAGTTTTGCTTATAATCACTCCTCATGACTGAATTATTCCAGGGTTTCCGGTTCAAATCCTTTGGGTTTTTTTTTTTTTTTTGAAAGATAGCTGTGATTATCGTGTTCCTCTGAAACGAATGCAAAATCCCATATTCATGTCTTACAAGGGCAGCAGTTAGCCTTGATTGCAGTCCTACCCTGCACAGCAACCTTTCTGATGATGCGACATATGTCCTTCTCAGTGGTTCTAGGATATGGTAATCCGGCTCCTGACACAAGCTGCAATTTATTGATCACATTGTTTCCAAAATGCTTTTCTTGTTGCCTTGCCTCTGCTCTCTGTTCACATGCTGATTTGAAATTGTTATTCCACACTCAGTGTTGCTTTTTCTGAGTTGGCACCATTTCATTTGTTAGGGCCCAAGCTGGAAAGTCATTGAAAGCCTGGCTTCTCTTCCCAATCGTCTCCTTTATACTGTTTTGCGAGACTAATAACCCACTTCAGTGCAGCTGAAGTATATGGATTTAAGCTGCTGTAGCCCCATTTATTTCAATGACAGCTCATCTATGTATCTTAAGGCAGGTCCTCATGTGCTGATGTAGCACTTCCAATCCCTGGAAACAGCTGTCCTGACCCCACACTGTTCCTCTACTGGCAGGCTGGGGCAATTTCGGCAGCAATGACTCACAAGAAAGAGAGCTAGTTTTGTGAAGTGATTAAAGATTTGGACTAGGATCTGTAAAACCCGGGTTTAAATTCCAATGAAGTTGACTGAGTGACCTTGGACGAGTTACTTTCTCTCAATCTAACTTACCTCTCTGCAGATCTGGTCTGCCTGGAAGGGAGTCTCTGAGTATATGCCAAGAGATTTCTAATAATTACTAAGTACTGTTCACTGACCTAGTTTTGTTTGCCTATGAATTTTGCAGTTGTGGCAGTTGTGGTGGTTGTTGCTTCACATGTTGTTATGACTATTATAGCCATGCCTTGAATTGGTAATGGCCTTCAGCTGCGGAAGGAAGGAAGGAAGGAAGGAAGGAAGAGTTGAGGGTTTTATATTTTAGTAAGACAAAGAAGAAGAAGAAGAAGAGGAGGAGGAGTTGGTTTTAATATGCCGACTTTCTCTACCACTTAAGGAAGAATCAAACCAACTTACAATCACCTTCCCTTCCATTCCCCACAACAGACAGCCTGTGAGGTACGTGGGGTTGAGAAAGTGTGACTAGCCCAAGGTCATCCAGCTGGCTTATTGTGTAGGAATGGGGAAACAAATCCAGTTCACCAGATTAGCATCCACCGTTCATATGGAGGAGTGGGGAATTAAACCTGGTTCTCCAGATCAGAGACCAACACTCCAAACCACCGCTCTTAACCACTACACCACGCTGACTCTCTGGTAGATTATTGCTAGAGAATGTCATTATAATGAATAACACAACATAGTACAATGGCATAGACAGAACCTCCATAATATCTTATCCATAGTAACTATTGTTTATGAACATCTAAAAGCAGACAGATGGAAAGAGACAATGCAGCCTTCACTTAGTTTTTACCTAATAGGTCCCTTCCTTTATTGTGATCTAAGTGTGTATTAAGTTATGTACTAAGTGGAGAGTAGGTTGGCATTCCTCAGACATGTGTTTTGTTACTAAAGCTCTGGTTGAATTTTCAGTATTCCAACACAGAACTCAGCATGCAAAACAACGTCTTGGGGACAAAGTGAACCCATGGCATATGAAAATAAAGTGGCTGCTTTATATTACCTTGCACAAGGTTGTTTTCAGATATATACGCTTCTGTTTCAGCAGCATAAGTATAACCTAACTAGAAAGTGTACAATAAGGGAGCAAGTACACACACACACACACACGGATATCAAAACCCCAAGTCAGGTATTGAAACCAAGGATGTGGCATTGAAAAAGAATGCTCCTTTTTTAAAATTCATTTTGAGTTCCTCTGACCCATATGAGGGCTGTACACATTGTATAATTTAAGGAAAGAAACCTGGCAGGTTTACAGGCAATTTATATCACAAATCCCTCTATTTCCAGCTTTCCCCTTTTTTTCAGGAGCGCCAGCCACAGAGCAGTTTCTCAGATTTATAATTTACAACTGTTGTTGCACACAGACTCCAAGGCAATCATGTAATATGACAGGATGGCATGCCCCACTCTTTATTTCCAAATGTTATTACCTGTTGGATGAAACAAAATGGCACTGGAGCTTTGGCCTGAGAGTTCTGCAAAGCTGCCATCCAATCACAGTAAGTTTGGCTGAAGTGCCAACTACACGATGCATTCAAATGCATGTTAGCAAGCACTGATGCCATGCATGTGTTAAAAGAGAAACGGTGTCAGGAGGGAGGAATTTGGAGCAAAGAAGTTATGAGAGGAGGGGATGCTTGGCCCTTCCCCTCCGTTCCCCTATACTTTCCCATGATTTCCCCCAAGTTGCTGTTTCCTCCACTGAATTCCAAATATGTGTTTGTCAAAATTAGCATTCCCATTCATTACAATGGATGGGATATCCTTGTATGAAATCCCTTTAGGAGTATTCTTCTTCTTTTGGGGAGAGGTCATGCCTCAGTGGTAGAACATCTGCTTTGCATGTAATAGTTACAGGTTCAATCCTTGGCATCTTCACTTGTTTTTTTAAAGGGATCAAGTAGTAAGTGATATGAAAAACTCTCTACCTGATATCCCAGAGAGCCTTTACCAGTCTCAGTAGACAGTACTACTTCATATAAGACAAGTGTTTGCTCTATTGAAATGAATAGGAAAGCCTTTGTGGGTGAGGAAACTGTGTAAGTAAAAAAATGGAGTACCATACACCAACATATTGGTACAAAGCTAGTCAGCAAGAATCAACATTCTTTTGATTCTGTCTGCTATACTTTCAGTTTGTCATTCCTTCGAGGAACTCAAAACAGCATTCATGATTATCTTTCTTCCATTTTATCCTAACAAAAAGTCCTGTCAGGTAAGCTAGGAAGCCAGCCAATATGGTGTAGTTGTCAGAATGTCTGACAAGAACTGGGTAAAGACAGGTTCAAATCCCTTCTTGCCTCGGGTGACCTTGGGCCAGTAATTCTCACTCAAACTAACCTACCTCATAGGAGGATAAACTGAAGTGGAAGAGGCATGCCTGCCTCCCTGAGCTCCTCTGAGGGAGGAGGGGATAAAAATGTGAAGTTAAAAAATGACAGAGCGAGCAACTGGCTCTAGGTCACCTTGTCAGCTTTTTAGCTGAATGGGTATTTTAATCTGGGCCTCTAACCATTGTACCATACTAGCTTATTTCTGTATAATGTATAAATTAGCATACATTAATTCAAGAGAGGTCCTTTTTGTAGGTTTTTGTGTTTCTAATTTCTCCTATGCTTGGCTCAGTTGTGAATTAAGATGAAGACGATGTCAGCTCACAAACCAGATTTCTGAAGCAAGTCACAGCAACAGTTCTTTGGGGAAACGATTGCTCTTCGGAAACGTCAAGCTTGTTTTTGGTCCTAGGAGGTTAGATCAGTCATATTCCATGTCACGTCATATCTGAAATGCCGAGGAAATAAAGTATGAAACTTGCCAAAAATGACACATTACAATATGGCAGAGTGTAAACCAATGTTTCAGAACATGGCAGCTTGGGAATCAATTTATCTACTTGTTGGTGTAATCTGTTACATGACAAAATTATTAAAGTTATTTCTTCTTTTCCCCTTCTTCAGAATGTTTTGCAGGGTTTGTAAAGGCTTTCTGCTCTGGCAGTTTCCCTTTATTTCAGTACTGTTAGGCATAGCTCTTTTTTCCCCTTAGCACAGAAGTAGGGACCCATCTCCCAAAATACATGCAAATTTATACAGTGAAGGCAATGTTACAAACAACAGAAAGTGACAAAATCCAGAGGATTGTAAAGAAGGTCGTGGATTGCATCTATACCATGGCTCTTGCTTGAGTTATTCCCAATCATTGATACAAATGTGTGATTTCCCTCTCAACTTATGTTCTCAATAAGTTTAATATATCACTGTGTGTTTGCAGATGCAATGTGGCTGCAGATAATACATGGTTGGCAAATTGCATGTGGTTCAGGTTTTGAAGTGCAACTGGATCCATTAATGCATTTATATTACAAAGGAATAAGGGAATTTGATAGGCTTCTCCTACCAATTTGAAGATGAGTGATCATTGTGTGTAGCTAAAGGCAAAGCTGTCGGGATTCATGATCTTTCTTTAAACTTTTCCATTTAATGTTGTAGGTTTGTTATCGGTAAAGAAAAGGGCAAAGGAGACAAAGGCATTCCTTACTTACAGTGTGGGACAGTCAGTTTTTAACATCAGCAAGCGTCTTATGGAAAACCAAATATTTATTTCTGGCAAAAAGAAAAAAAAATGGTTATGAATGCAGTAGATCTGTGTCTTGCAGAGGTATATTGATTCATCCAGCATAGCATATTGGTTAGAGTGTTGGACTAGGATCTTGGAGACCCAGTTTCGAGACCCCGTCCTCCAATGGAGTTTACTAGGTCACCTTGGCTCATCCGCTCTCTTTCTCAGCCTAGGTGGCTGTTGAACATACATGAACACACATGAATCTGCCTTATACAGAAGCAGACTCCATAGTCTATCAAGTATTGTCTACTCTGACTGGCAGTAGGTCTCCAGGGTCTTTCACATCACCTACTACTTGCTCTGTAATGGGAGATGTTGGGGATTGAACCCAAGACCTTCTGTATGCAAAGCAGAAGCTCTTCCTCTGAGCCCCACCCCCTCCATTGTAAGGATAAAATGGAGGAGGGGAAAGTGAAGTTGTAAGCCACTTTGGGTTGCCATTGGTGAGAAGTGCAAAGTATAAAAATCTAAGTAAGCACAATTCATTATTTAAATATATCAAGGAGGTCAGAGAGCCAGTGTAAAGTAATGCTTGGACTGTTGAAGAAGGACAACCTGGGTTCCTTACTTGGCCCTTAGAAGTTGCATTTGTTTGAAACAATAACATTAGATGAATCAGTAATTCTAACTGCTAACATTCATTGAACAAAACTGATGTGAGGGGACAGATCCAAGCACAGTCCTTAACTTAATCTAAACCCAACAATTAGAATGGAAGGAAGGATGGACACGTAGTTTTCTATGCCACTTATGTTATTAATACTTGAACTTAGCTTTGATCTTGTAAAAAGAGATGTATTATTACAGCAAGCAGCTGGTTACCATCAGAGCAATCCTTGGGGGAGGGGGGAAGGCCTTTGGAGTTGAAGCAACCCCTGCACCAGAATTAGAACCACTTGCGCCAGCTAACATGGCACTAATGTCTGCACAGGGCCACTTATGCCAGTGATGGAGAACCGCACATTTCACCAACACAAGGGGTCACGCCGGCACGAAAGGGGGCATTCCTTGGGTGGGGCTGACTTCAGTCAGGTCCATGAGCTCTTCTACCCCGGGAACACCCCCCTTTTGCCAGTGCAAACTTGCATAAAGCAGTTTAATGGGGTTTTCTAAAATTATATTTTTGGCTTGCTGTGCCATCCCAGGCCCATCCCAACTACCCCCCTTAGGATTGTACTGTATGTCTGTGTTTCCCAAATAACAGATTATGTGTATAAATGGTAATATTTTGGAAGACTCACTAATTGCTACATACACCCAGAAACAAGAGGATATCAGTATCCCTGGAAATAGCACAACAAGGGTCACACACACACTCTCGGTGATACAAATGAGCTGTATAATGGAAGGCCTGCAATTTTGGGAAGCTATGAGCTTTGGAACCAATTCTAGTGGAAAAGATGGAGAAAGAAATGGATGCTCCATATGTTCCTAGAGAGTCCCCAAATGTATTTTGGGGAGCTGGAGAAATTTTCATACTTATGAGCCCTTGTGCATGGAACTAGTATGAACTGGAAGTCATGCTTGTAAATGCTTATGAGAGTAACTGTGTTTGTGTGCTTATGCAGTCATCATGTGATAATTCACATGCCTAAATGGGATAGGCATGCAAATACATAGGATGCATTTTTCAGGTATATTGGATCCCCAAAATATTGGTATTCCTGATATTCCTGAATTCCAGCACTGATATGGTATTCGGATTCGGGTGGCTTCCCCCCACCCCTGGAATCTGAGTTTTTCAGGTCCATCATTCCCTATAGGGAAACTTTCTGAGTTGCTGGGGGTTGTTTTTGAAGGTACAGACACTAACATTGCAGCAGATCTTCTGGTGCCTCTCATTTAAATAACCCCCAAATTTCAAGTAGATTGAACCACTAGAGAGAACCATTCTCCCTTGAATGAAAACTTAGCAAGAGAGACCCATAGGATCCAATTTAGCTGAAGGAATCATAGGATCCCATCCACTATTTTCAGAGCTGTACTGTAAGTGATTCTTTAGCATATATAGTATTATTATGCAATCAATCAATATATGCAGGAAGAGACATGTCCTGCTAGAACATCTAACCCTTGCCCAAATAAAATGGGGAAAGTTTGCATGAAATAGTGGATCATTATACATTTTATAGACTGACTAATGCTGCCCGTGGCAGAAATAAGATGTCACACTGATTATGTCCCAAATTTTGAAGCTGTTTTGTATTCTGTTCTTGTGAGAAACCATATCAGAGCTTTGGGATCTAACCAGCTAATCCGTTTAATACTTATTTAATTATCTCAGTGCTCCATTATATAAATATCCATGAACTACTTATATGGAACTGATACCTTTTCATCGCCCAGCACAGTATACCACCTGCACAAAATTTAATCTAGAAGAAAATTAATGTGAAACATTGTACGAAAAATTACACTGCCTATATGGTAGCAATTTTCCTCCATTCACAGCTAATAATGTAATGTAAATGAATGGCATTTTACATATTAAATTTACAGTTTCATTATGTTCTGAGTGGAAACATGTGGAAGAGAAATTTAAATACGTCTGTATCATTTCATGTGAAAAAGCAGCCTGAATCGAGCAGTATTATTCATGTAATATATTCAGTTGGATAATAAAATACATGTGGAATTTGGAAACAACCCCAATGGCCTCCAGTTAATCCCCAGGTCAGTAAGTACTTATTGACAATAGAGGCTTTGTTCCTAATCTTCCTTTCTGCTTGCAAAAGGCACTTCTGCTCATGGGAAGAGGGAGATAATTTATTTTCATGATTCATTTACTCTCTCCTCTCACTGCAGCTCCCCACTTCAACCGCAGCAATGCGCCCCTGACCCAGGCTGCCAGAATTTTCATGGGGCTTCAAAAGACCGCAGCAGGCAGGGAGGAAGCGGCTGTTTATGCAGTGTTGTTCTGGTTATGCTGCTTAGGATCCAAGCCTAGAATCCTTACATGCCACATGTTCCCCATAAGTTCAGTCAAATGGATTTATTTCCATTTCACCAATAAAATCTGAACAATCAGATGGATCCAACCAGCTTTTCAGCTGTTGAAAAAGTGAAGAGTGGTTCCCTTTTGACTACCCCAAAAGCTGCTCTGGTACTTTTGGGACCTCCATGGACAAAAGCCTTATGGGATGAAGGCTGTAGTAAGGAGGGGACTAGGAGAGATGGTGACAATGCTGGCTGCATCCCGCCCAATGTTAATGACAACCATTAGCTATTAAAATAAATGGGATTAAAACATCCCTTGCTTTCTTTGAGCTTTGCAATACCGAGTTCAACCAATGGCCACTATCTGTCCCCAGATGTGTGCCAAAATCTCACTTCTTAAAACAGCTTTTTGTTATCCATGTCAATTCAAATTTGTCACAAACCTGGCATGGGTCTCTCTGTTCTCACATGCATTTTGTGCGATTGCCTGCATGTAAAAGAGGGTTTCTCTTTGTGCCATCACGCCAAGTTATAAAACCTAGCCCAACATAACCAGTACAAAGAGCAAAGCTTTCTAATCACTTTACCCTCCCCCCTCTCGTGCATGTGTGTTCTTCGTGTGTATAAGTGGTCTAGGTGGTGGGTAGGATTTAAATCACAGTCTGCTTTCATAAACAGGAAAGAAACTTTATTATGGAACAATAAACTAGAGCACATACGTGGAAAATGGCTGTCGGCCTAGTGAGTACAGATCTAAGGAAAGGAAAACAAACTGTGCATTTCTGAGGGGGGTGGCAAATCCTTTCAGGAGGCGGTGTGACCTCACCGCCAACATAAGTGCGCCTTATCACAGGAGGAGACGCACTTACGCTGGTGGTGAGGGCAGTTCCGTCGGCTCCCAAGCGCCACGGAGCAGCGCCTCGCCCCTCAGCTGGTGCGGTCTCTCCATGGCGCAGGCCACAGCAGAGAATTGCCATGCCTGCATGGGGGGGGGGCATTCCCAGGGCAGGTCGGGGACAGGAGCCGCAGGTAGGTGGCTTCCTGTCTCTGTTTGCCCCATTACACCAGCGCCAGGAACAGTGTTGCTGCACCTGCTTTTTAGCAGGCACAGCCCCGCTTTTCTCTATGGGGCAAAAGGCCCCGTTTAACAAAAAAAAAAAAAAAAAAAAAGCCACGAAATGGCTTTTTTTGTGTGTTTTTCAGCGTATGGGGAACGGCCTTAGGAGGCGGCTCGCCTGCACCTTCTCCCTGCTGTTTCCGTATGCCGAATCTCGGGAATGCACATAAAAACATAAATTTAACTAAATTACAGTACAAGACAGTTACCTTAGGTGAAGCACACCCCCCCAAAAAAAAAACCTCTCTACTGTTCCCTTTGCAGAGGAGCTTGGATCTAAGCATTGGTCCCAGCATCTGGGCAAAGTATTTGAACAAAGGAAAATTATACCTTTTAAACCTTTTTTCCTGCTTTGGTGGAAACCTCCCTCCATCCAGAGTTAGGAATCCTGTCTCTCATGGGAGATACCCCAAACTCTTCCAGTCAGGTTACCTGATGCATAGCTCATACCCCCAATCAGGTTTTTATGACCGTCATCCATCCTCTTCCTTTGGCAGGTAAGCCAAATGGGCTATCTCCAAGCAGAAACCCAGTTCTTGTTTCTCCTGACTCTCTGGTACATTTTTATTGTCCTCCTCTTGTGGAATTATCATGGTTTCAGGGATTCTTCAATGCACTCTATGGGATCCTATATCTCTGAATATGCAACAAAGGTGTACCTCACATTTTTGCAGGTATTTCTGAAGAAAAGTGTTAACCAGGAAAGGTTAAAGGACATCATGGCTTCCTCCTTGGGTACCACCATTTAGTCATTGTTTGAGATAACCTGTGGGCAATTTTAGTAAATATAATGGATGTCTGAGATTAAGGTGAAGAGTTCAAGGCAGAAATACGAAGCCTGGAATCCAATGGACATATTTCCCTTTCCAAATATTCCCCTCAAATAAAATCTGGGTTGCATGTGAAACAGGTATGATTTACAGCAGGGGTGGGGAACATCAGGCTCGGGGGGCATTTAAGGCCCACAAAATCATTTGGTCTGGCCCTTCGTGGGTCCTGGCAGATCTCTAGCTCAGAAGGATCTAAGAGTGGTGATCTGCCCCCTCCCGCGGACAGGAATAGCCTCTATTCAAGGCAGATGTGAGTTTGTTTTGCTGAGAAAAGGAAACTCCCCCCCTTTGCAGAAGAGTCATTAGCTAGGGAGCTGCTTGAACCGCCCAAGAAACTGTGTTAACCCTTTCCCACCTGGACCATGGAGAAACATTCCCTCTGTACTACAAGAGGGCTGGGGTGGAAGTGGCGACAATAGAGGGGTTAAAGGGGGCAGGGCCAGAATACATGAGCGGGGGGAGTTCTTAGCCAGGGTGTCCTCATTTCATCCCTGCAGGCAGAGGTAGCAGGAAGCAGCTGTAGAATCCGGCACCGACCATGCGGAGCAGGAGCAACTCCGGCATGCGGCTGGATGGCTACAACCTGCTGGTGCAACAGATCATCCTGTGCCACCAGGTGGGCGAGTGCGCCACAGGTTGGATGCCTGCCTGCTTGCCCGTGTGCCGGGGGGGGGTCATCTGGGGCAGCTGCCTGCTTGGGGCTTGGCCGGCTAATTTTTAAGTTGATAATTTTGTATGGCCCGCGAATGATGTTATAAATATCCAAATGGCCCTTGGCGGAAAAAAGGTTCCCCACCCCTGATTTACATGGTTGTAAATGGATATTCCTGATGAGCTGGACCTCACTAGGACCCAGATGCAGGTGTCTTGGTGACAGCATGCATACACAACCACTGAGAGGCTTGTCTAAGATTGTGGCAAGTAATGCATGGGTCAGGCAATTACTCACATACATATACACTATCATGTCTTCACAGGGTCGATTCACAGGGTGTTACAGGGAATTCCCTAAAGTTCATCATGCATGTCACATTAATAACATTAATGTGCCTAGGTGCCATGAGTCCAATTAAAAAGAGAATCTCATTTTAGCAATTTTCTGGAACCTATTGGAACCCTCTGTAGATACCTGTAAGCCACTTGAAGACTGCAGAAATCCAAAATCTAATCCCAGTTTTATCTTGAAGTTGAATTTGGTGGCAATCTCAGTAAATACCTATTCTCTCTAGTATCAGAGGAGCATGCCTATTATTTTGGGTGCGGTGGAACACAGGCAGGATGGTGCTGCTGCACTCGTCTTGTTAGTGGCTTCCTAGAGGCACCTGGTTGGCCACTGTGAGAACAGACTGCTGGACTTGATGGGCCTTGGTCTGATCCAGCAGGGCCTTTCTTATGTTCTTATGTTAAATTCTGGTTGCTGTAGAGGCAGTAATTTACTTCTACTTAGTTTGACAGCTCAGCGATGAGTCTAAAATAATGTCATGTATGCATGTTCAAAAATGATTGTACAGCTGTAAAAATAACACATATATCTATTGTGGAATTACTGGAATAACAGTGCAACCATTAAAGAGTCAGGAGCACCCAACATGGCCAGATATCAAATACCCAATTTATAAACTCAGAATAAATTTATTGTGGCTGCAAAGTAATAAAAGTAGGTAGGTTTAAGTCATCCCCTTCCATGGGATATAAGTTCATGAATGTATACTGAAGTTGCCTTGATTTCAGAGATGGGAAAGAATATTATGGTGCCTAAGGCAGGGGAAAAAATCAACTGAAGCCTGCCATGATGATAAGACTATAATACTAAACTAAATGAGTGACAATCTGTGCCCTTGAATATTGCTCTAAATTCTTCTGCCTGAGGCTGGTCATCTCATCTTGTTTAATGGTGGGCCTATTCCAGTTTGAGTTTCACTTAAAAAGAAGTTTCTCTACCACTTAAGGAAGAATCAAATCAGCTTACAATCACCTTCTCTTCCCCTCCCACCACAGGCACCCTGTGAGGTAGGTGGGACTGAGAGTGTGTGACTAGTCCAAGGTCACCCAGCTGGCTTTATGTGTAGGAGTGGGGAAAGAAATCCAGTTCACCAGATTAGCCTCCGCCACTCATGTGGAGGAGTGGGGAATCAAACCTGGTTCTCCAGATTAGAGTCCACCATTCCAAACCACCGCTCTTAACCAGTACACCATGCAAGCTTTTACCCTCCTAATTTTCTCTGAAATTCTCCCTATGTTTGAAGAAGAAGAAGAAGAAGAAGAAGAGGAGGAGGAGGAGGAGGAGGAGGAGGAGGAGGAGTGGTCTGGGTAGCAGGATACAGGAGGCTGTTTAGCCTAGATATGTGCTGCTTTATAAATCTGGCTCTTGGTTGTTATTGATTATCAATAGCACTAATGTCACTGAAAATACACCTCTCAATCTTCCTAGGTTGACCAGTGGATATTGGAAACATGATGGAATGGACTTTAAGCATTGCTTACTCCAGGCACCACAGTGTCATGGAGCCTTTGGATAAGTAAGTTTGCCCAGTATTCTTTGTCTAAATGTCAACTGGCTTCCCACAATTGCGTCCAAATGAAGCAATGCACCATAGATTTCCAGGAGTAGCACTGGTGTTTTCTCCCTTGCTCATGCCTGCCTTTTTAATGTGATTAACATGCATGCAGTGCACCCAAATATATACTCAGTTATAATAAAATGTGGGTCCAAAACCTGAAACGTCACCATTGGCCTTGGTCTTTTCACTCTCCTGATCATCAAGAAAGAGTCTATTTTCCTTGTTATGCTCTGGCTAACACCAAAGACCTCCAGAGATGCTTTTCATAGTAAACTCCAGACCAAAGACTGTTGTGATGGTAATCTTCTGCACACCCCTCACTTTGTAAATGTCTTTTATTTTCTATTAAACTGGTCATCATACATGGGAAACTCCATCATTCTGCTATACTGGAAGCCAAGATGCTGTCCTCCTATGCCATCCCAAGGTTTTTTCTCCTCATGCTTCATGAACTGCTGCTTCTAACTGACATGCACAAATATGGAAGAGACTAATCACTTGCTGGGGAATGTTCATCATGTCATTGATTCATTGTGTCTCTGTTTTAGAGTCTCCCCTTGACTAAGCATTAAATAGATGACTTCCCATATAATGGAGTTCTCTTCTTTCATGCTCTCACAGGGCTCGGAGTGGCAGCTCTGAAGACCATCTATTACAGATCCTGTACCTGCAGCTTGCACGTTGCTGTTACTTTATAAGTGATGCTTTCCTGCCTTTCCCTATGAATCTCCTTCACAAATGGCAGTGATTTCTGAGTTAGCATAGCTCTACGCCATTAACATGACAGAACTCATATTCTGGGCCCCCAAATACAAGTGTCTGTTTTTAAAGGTATGTGCTTCATTCACATCTGACACTTAAATCAAGGATATTGTCACATGCTACAAGGAAACGGATGTGTAAATGAGTCGTTCTAGGATAATGTGGGGAAGGTAACTTGGGCATCTTCCTTCTCATGAAATATCTGAGCTCCAAACTGCAGTGACAGCTTGTTCAATTATTGCATCATGAAGGAGAAGTACTGGAATTGAACCAGGTAGGCACCTTGTGAGGTAGAATGGAGGATGGAAATGTTCAGGATAAGTTAGGAAGAGTTACACTCAAGAACTGCACTGTACATTTCAATCCTCTTTCTGTGAATTCTTTCCTTCCAAGTCTGAGGAAGGGACTTCTGCTTTTAACTGGTTCCTCTCAGGGGACACAAAATTACTAATTTGCATATTTTTTCATATTGTTATGAAGCAGTTTACAATCCCTGGCTCCAGCATTTTGAACATAAGCTATCACTAGTAAATTTGAAGGTGGAAGACCTTTACTCTTCTTCTGTAGAGCAATGTAAAAAACATGTGGCCAAATTGATCTATGCTAGAGATAAGAGTTACACTCATTTTGATGCTCGGAGGACATGTTCTCCACTTGCCCTGGGCCTGTTATCTAAGAGTAATCTTCCTTCTTATATGGATTCTCTGGTTAGTCCACATTTATGCAGAATTTTTATGCATTCAAGATTTAATTGCCCATTTTCAATTGTTTTGCTGGACTGTATACTAAAGATCCCTTTTTCAGACCGGCTGTGTCCCTGCCCTCTTTAGTCAGTGGACTCCTTGGAACATATCCTTTTGCATTGTCCTTATATATACCAACTTAGGTTAAAATGGATTATACCATGTTTTAACAAATGGTTTACATCTTCTTGAGCAACTCTGGAGCAAAAGGTTCAGTTCCTCTTAGAGGACTCTGACCCTCAGGGTACTCATTTTGTTGCTCGTTTTTTGGAGGCTGCAGAGAAGAAATGAAGGGAGGTGATTTTAGAGATGGGTCTTATTTAAGTTTTATGGTTTTATTGTTCAAGACCTCAGTCTAAGAACAGGGGGGAAGAAAGAAAGAAAAAAAGAAAGAAAGAAAGAAAGAAAGAAAGAAAGAAAGAAAGAAAGAAAGAAAGAAAGAAAGGCAATGGGTCTCGAGGGAATGTGTCTTGAGGGATGATCCTATACTTTGTAAAGAGGGATTGTAAAATTATGCATTTTAGTAAATCTCTGTGATTTAACTTTGTATTGAATGCTTTTAAACGGTTATGGGGAGTGGCTGTGGCTCAGTGATAGAACATCTGCTTTGCATGAAAAAGGTCCCAGGTTCAATCTTCAGTATCTGAAATTAACCCACTGAGCACCATGGTTGAATAGGATTTTAACCTTGGTTTCACAAGTTCCAGTCCAACATGCTAATCACTACACCGCGCTGGCTCTCCTTGGTCAAAGTTCAACATTTAATCTAATAAATCACTCTCAGTTCCTGTAAATTTTTAAACTGTAAATATGCCACCGGGACATTACAAGTCCATAGTCCTTCCCCTTCCCGCAAAAGATTTACCTGGCTTTGCCGAACAAAATCCCATTGCTCAGGGAATAAATGTGTGTGTGTGTGTGTGTGTGTGTGTGGGGAATGGGATTTGTTTGTTTTTCTCTTACTCCTACTGCTGCCATTGGTTGTATTTTATAGTGTAAGAAATCCACGTTTCATTGAATCCAAGGGGACGTTGTCAACCTTGCCATTTATGTCTACCACATAAAACAAAACAAAAAAACTTCAGCATAATTCCTAATTTTTTTTGGTCTTGTTCTTAATTAAAGGTGCTCTGCTGGTACAGTCAGCAGGACCATAGATCTATTTAGCATGAGGATTTCTGGAATATTTGGCAGGCCCATGAATTCATGCTTTTCTCTGAGGTGTCAGACTATTTACAAAAGAGTAATCAAAAGTTAACTCAAATTCTGTCTGTAGAGAAAAGACCAAGCATACATTTTTAGGTGCTGGAACAAAGTGACGTGAGGAAAAATATCTGTCTTCATATTTGCCTTACTATTATTGAATATCTGCCATGTTTGGCAACTTGGAACTGTTATATTTGGGTACTATTACATGCTTGTGATTCTTTTTCTTTTTGTCATAGCAAAAATCCCAGAACTGCTAGTTTATCTTGCTAGACTATTTGTGGTTCAGTCACAAGAATTTTAAGATTAATCTTCTATAGTATTGAAAAATCCTTCCAGTAACAATCCATTACTAGAAGGAAGGCCCCTGCTTGGTTAGCTGCACCTGCTAAAATTCCCTGTTTCGTGTCTTAGACAGTTTTTATTTTGGGTGCATTGCTTTCTAATTCTGTAATCCTAGTCCTAGTATTGTTTATTGGATGTCTTAAACTGTCTAATTGAATTATTAACTTAATAAGACAATTCTCTTCTTCTGTAGTGTAATATAATGACTAGAGTTGAACTTGGCCATAGAAAACCCAATTTCAAATCTTTATAATGCTCAGTGGGCAATGAAAGGCCTGTCCCTCAACTTAATCTACTTTACAGGGAGGTTGTGAGGGTAAAATGAGAGCCAGGGGAAACATGTAAAATACAGTGAGCTCCTTGAAGGAAAGGTGGAATTAAAATGTAGTATATAAACATCAATATGATGCATCCGCTATACTCGAGGGATATCAGCTTTCCTGATGTCCAGCCTATTTTAGGTATTTATTCATTAGGTTGATAAACACTCATCCAATTTCTCTTTTTGTTTGTTCTCTCACCCTCCCTTTTTACCCACTCCACTTTTCCCTTGACACTGCCAATCTAAAACCCACCTAGACTAAGGTTGCCAACCACCAGGTACTAGCTGGAGATCTCCTGCTATTTCAACTGATCTCCAGCCAATAGAGATCAGTTCACCTGTAGAAAATGGCTGCTTTGGCAATTGGTCTCTATGGCATTGAAGTACCTCCCCTTCCCAAACCCTGCCCTCTTCAGGCTCCACCCCAAAATTCTCCAGGTATTTTCCAATCCAGAGCTGTCAACCCTAACCTAGACCGAGAAATCCTGCCCTCTCTCCAATTACTTACCCTGTGACTTCAGACTTGTGACCACCACTATGCTGCCTAAGATAACACTGCACTGAGTAACGCTGAATTTTCATGTATTTCATATGAGTCCAAAAAGTCTTCCACAAGCACAAGATGCATCTGGCAAAAGTAGTTTCACCTACTTGTCCCAAATAGTTGCTGAGAGAAGAAAAACTTGGGGCAGATAATTTCAAGGGCCCAGGTTACTCTAGAATCCTGGAGCTTGGCAACTGCCTAGGGTTGCCAGGCCTGGCAGCCAGTGGTAGACTGGGGAGGCAAGGACATGGGAGACAGCTGTTGGTGATGACATGATACCATTTCCAGGAAAACCCAGAAGTAACATTATGCCTTTCTAGGAATCACTAGAAACTCTTTGGTAAAACCATAGTTTTTTTTTGGCAATTCCTAGAGAGGACTAATGTCACTTCCTGTTTTTTCCTCCTGTCAGCTGCTGGAGTGTGAGTGGGCAATGTCCGCTAGGGGTGGGAGATTTCCCTCCCCCAGCAGACATATGACAACCATACAAATGCCACTTGAAAGATATCAGCAGTGTATCTATTCTAATCAAGTAGGAACCCAAATATTTTGTGAGGGAAGGGAATTCTGATTTATAAGGCCCACAGAGGCTCTGTTCATCATTGCTCAGTAGGTCTGGCCTGCTATTTACCTAATCCCTGTGAAATCCAACAGAGTCCCAATGGTATCTTAAAGTCCAACAAAATTTATTTCAGTATAAGTTTTGTGAGTCAGAGCTCACTGCATGACTAATTTCCGTAGCATCCCAAGAGTTGATAATATCAGGAACCCCCTCCCCCCACATCTACATTACTATTGTACAACACACAATTAGTGAAGCACAAACCTTCCCACCTCTATAAGATGTTGCTGGAAGAAAAAAATTGACCAGGCTTAATTTTAGCAGCCAGGATGGACAAGGACCCAGAGTACTAGTAATGGCCTTCACTGATCCCAAGACCTTGTCCAATTCCATCATGGAAAATGGGACAAAATGATCCATGAATAGACCAGGAGATGTATTATGCCTGTGTTACCACTGACACCCAGATCAGAGCATATACTTGATATTTTATCAGCAGAAAACTTGACTGAGGCATCACAGCTAACTGATCATTTAAAGAGTGGAAGAGGGTCTAACTTTAGATAGATGGGCATAGTAGGAGATTACACTATACAGTCCATTGGTAAATCTCTGAAGTGGCTGTGACAGCAGCAAAGAACTATTGCTACTTTGCTACTGTAGCATCAGCTAGTTCACAGCCATCCCAGTTGTTCGAGGTAGCTCAACTGCTGAGGCCAAAATCTGAACCTTTATTGTCTCAGGAAGAAATATGATTCATCTTCTCTCCTACTATAATATCTAATCCAGGAAAGTGCAGAATGAGACATGATAAGCAGAACTAAAAGGTGGGTCATGCTGAGCTATTAAAATCCTAATTCAGCACCTTCACACTGGATTTTCCCTTTGAAGTTCATTTGTGAGACAACAGTAACTTCTAAATCAGCAACAGTATGTCCCAGAAAATTATCCCTGTGAGAGAAGAATTCCTTGTTGTAGTTTTAATGCTTACCACTGCATTCATTATGGACCCTTTGAATCATGTGTGGAACTTCCTTTTGTAGCAGATACTATAATATAAAGCACACCTGCCACTATGTAGCTAAGAGGCATTACTAATCAAGTACTTTCTGTATAATAAACAACATTAGTGTTACATGAGATGATTTAATTATCTCCAGAGATAATGCATCTTGTATTAAGCATTATTAAGATGGAATTATATAGGAAACAAAGGGATAAATCATAAAATAGGACAATAAAACAAGATCATTATTGATTAATTGTTGCAAAAGACATCGTTGAGGCAGCAGGTTTTTAAAAATACTCAAGTTGATCTTTAATAAATTACATTATTTGAATCACTTGGTACATAACTGCTAAGTTTGTGTGGAATTTATAGTGTCATTGGAGGTGCATTTCTCTAAAATCAGCTAATTAAAAACTGAACAGTAGCAGTGTAGTATAAAGATAATATCTTCACAGTGTCTGTGTTTTGGAATGTAGGTTTTTTTAAAAAACACATAATGGGTCAATGTTTTGTTTTTAGATCTGTTTTTTGAAATTACTGTCATAATTTAAAAAAGCATTTAATGCTTGTTCTTTTTTCAAAGCAGAGACATGTGCAAAAGGAATTCTGGCATATTGTGAAGCATGCCTAAATCTCTTTAAGGGAGATTTGCAGTGTCAGCTTCTGGTGCATTTTTGGTTCAGATTAGTGCACATGAGTTTATATCCCCCAATAACATGCTATATAGAAAACAAATATCTATGTTCATGGAATTACAACCTGTGAACTATTGGTTATACCATTCATATATACAGCCAGTATTGTATAGTAGTCAGAGTGCTGGCCTAGGGTCTGGACAATATATGTTCACATTCCTACTCCATTATGCAACATGCTGGATGACTTTCGGTCAGACAATCTAACCTACCTCACAGGGTTATTGTGAGGATAAAATGGAGGTATGCCACCTTGAGTGTCTCTAAGGATGGGTTTAAAAAGTGAGTCATTGACCCAAGGTTATCTATAGAGTCATCCTAAGTGCAGTAACACCCTTTAAAGCCTTTTGACTTTAATTGACTTAGAAAATTGTAACACTGCTTCGGATAGCCCTGCTAGTCGGCTTTCTAGAAGACTTGAGATTTGCATCTAGTACTCCTAGTCTCTCTAACCACTAGTTCATGTGTGAAGTAAATTCATGCATGAAGTAAGGAGATTGCTAGAAAAAAAGCTTCTCTCCAAACCATGCATAATTATAGACCTCTATCATGTCTCCCCTTAAGCGCTTTCTTTTCAAGCTAAACAGCCCTGATCATTTTAATCACTCCTCATAGGGCAGTTGCTCTAGCCCCCTGATCATTTTGGTTGCTCTTCTCTGCACCTTCTTGGGCTCTGTGTATAATCCAAGGATCATTCCTCCACCTGAACCACTGATAACTTCCATTCATGCATTTTTACCATTTAAAGACCCTTGTCTCAATGAGATTTATTCAGCACGCTGGAAGTGCTCTCAGCAGCCCTGGAACAAGGGCTGCCAAATGCTTTCAAATGTCAGTAAGGAAACGCGACTCGTTCACAAATGACAAGTGCTAGGCACCGTGGTCTGCTCTGTTAAACTCCAGATAGGCTGTTTTGGCAGCATCAGTCAAAACCTTATCAATAACAAGTCTCTGGTCACAGTTCCTAGGAATCATCTTTGAAGTGGAGCCCCTTATGGCTTCCCCAGCCACATTTATATTCCTTCCAGATAATATTGCCTCCGTTTGTTTTGCTGTTAATCTCAGCTGACATTTCCATGAAGTGCTAAATGTGGATACAGTCTGTCAGCTGTTTTGAATCACTGACAATGAGAGTGTCCCCAGCAACAAAGGAGCCCAACAGTGACCCAATTTGAAATATTTGTGTTTTTTTTTTCTCCTTTGGAGAAGGTGGTTCAATGCAAGGACAAAACACAAAAGTACTCACAGGTGAGATGATTATCTGCTAGTCAGGTTCCTTCTGTTTCTAGACATTTTTTTTTATTTTCTTGTTCAGTACACATTTTTAATACGTTCCTCCAAGCAGCACAGGGTTGTGTAAATTATCTTCCCCTTCTCAATCTTATCCTTACATCAACCACCCTCTGTACTCTGAGGCATGCATGAGCTCTTGTGCTCTGGCTGACTCTAAACCACTCAAGTTGCATATTGTAGAATCTTCATGTGGCCCATGTGGCCCTGCTTCATTTCCACTCTCGGGAAGCCTTCTGCTTCATAGTAATTACTTGAACTTGGTATTATGTGACTATATAAGTGTTGATAATTCCTCTCTGTCCAGATGCTTTTATTTCCTATAAGAAATTTGGGGATGTGGAATGGTATCATATTGTTCCAGCCCTCAGATCTTGGAAAAGAAGCAGGCTCGGTACTGGGACGGGAGACCACCAAGGAAGACGCTGCAGAGGAAGGCGATAGTAAACCACCTGTGCTGCTCACTTGCCTTGAAACCCCTGTGGGGTTGTCCTAAGTTGGCTGAGACTAGCACTTTACATGCACACTTAAGTAGTTCATTTCTGATCTTTACTCTGTACCTCAGACCTTCCAAGCTTGTAGTTGCAACTGGTCACTTAGTCATGGCTCCCCTATACAAGTATACTCTCTCTCTCTCGCTCAGGACAGACGAAGCCAATAGTCAAGCACCCTGAGGCATCATGTGATGGTGAAAGGCCAGTCTTCCAAGAATCTATCATTCGTTCCTTGGCAAGAGTGGGCTTGGGAGGGGACACCCCTGGTGCCAAACAGAATCAACTAAACCCTTTATTGTCACACTGGAATTTGGGGGCACACATAGCAGGGCCTATATTGCAGATATCAGTTGACGGGAAAGTTTCCTTTAAGAGTAGGCACTCTTTCAGATTTCCTGGTCCCAGGCACATTAGGCTTTTAAAGGTAGGAACCCATGACAGTTGGCATTACCTTAAATGTTTAATCGGGTAAGTATAAGCCAGGTGAAAGAAAACCCTTTCCAAACTGGTTAATATTTCTACAGTCCATAAAACCAGTGTACAAGAAAGTTTGGCCTGAAATGGCTTGGCATTCCTGTCACAATGGGCCCATGATCCCAAGCAATTTGCTTCTGTTGCTAAGAGAACTATAAATGCATTTTTTTCTTGTATAGAATCCACCCATGATGCAGAGCATAATTTTAAATGAAATTGAGGGGAGCTTTGAAAGCACTTTGAGAGCCTTTTTGTGGGGTGGGATGCTTGAACAGAAAAAAAAGTCCAAAATTCCACAGGGCACACTATCAATGCAGCATAGTGGCTACAGAATCAACAGTATCAGATTAGGATCTGAGAGACCCAGGTTTGAATCCCCACTCTTCCAAGGAAGCTCATGGAATCTCTCTCAGCCTAACCTACATCACAGCCTAACCTACATCTCTCTCAGCCTAACCTACATCTTGGCCATCTTTTGGATATGGAGTAGGGGTCACTGGGGGTGTGTGGGGGAGGTAGTTGTGAAATTCCTGCATTATGCAGGGGGTTGGACTAGATGACCCTGGTCGTCCCTTCCAACTCTATGATTCTATGATTTTTAAAATTTTACTTCCAGTAGGTACCATGCAGAACAACCCTAAGAACACTTTCCTGGAGTAAGCCACATGGAATGATCTGAGTAGGATTCTGAGTAGATATGTTTAGGATTAACCTCTTAATCCCATTAAATTCCCATGCCTCAATTACTTAAACATCTTATCAGAAATTGTGCCCATTGTCTGATCTTTCTGTAGAAAGTTATGCAAAGGTGTACTGAACTCTTTCTCTCTGTGTAGTATATTGGTATATTGTGATAAAAGGTTCTCATTATTTAAAGACCCCAAACTTTCTTTAAAAAAAAAAGTTTTCATTTTGGACTGCAAAGCCGCAATGAAAGAGGAACGTTATAGGGTATATAAGATAAATGATGCAGTGTTTCTTAATGGTGGTATTGTAAAAGGAAGAAATGTGTTCACCTGTGCACCGTATCACTATAATAAATCACTTAGTTCTTATAGCTGAATCTTCCACCATTTTATACATAAGTATATAAGAATTATTATTTTTTAAAGACAATTCTTTGAGTTGCCTTCTTCTCACATTCCCTGTCTCCGTGATCCAATAGTCCTGCACACGAAAATAGATGCTTCTGTTAGGAAGAATAATGGAGCATGAGCTGGATCCTTTGTAATAATCCCTGTTTCAGAAGTAGTGTCTGACCTTGTCAGCTTACACAAGGCCTCTTTTCAGATGTTACAAGCTAGGGAAGCTTATTACTAGAACAATCCATGGTCAAGGACATCTATTTTCTAAAGTTATCAGACTTCAAGAAGACATCCCTACCCTCAGTTTTCAGACATATACCCACAAGTGTGCACAAGAAAAAATTGGGTTGTATATTTAGGGCTGCTGTTTTGGAAGGTTTTCAGTTACTGAAAGTGTTTTAAGTGTTTTAAAATTGTTGTACTGTTATAAGTATAATGACCATTGTACAACACAATACAATGCAAGGAACCTTGAAGACAAGATGGTATATAAGTATGTTAAAGAGATCAGTAAACAAAATATTGTAAAGAGTATGTTAAAGAGATCAGTAAACAAAATTTTGGGAGGGGTCATGGCTCAGTGGTAGAACATCTACTTGGCATGCAGAAAGTCCCAGGTTCAATCTCTGTCGTCTCCAGATAAAGGTATCAAGTAATAGGTGATGTGAAAGACCTCTGCCTGAGACTCTGGAGAGCTGCTGCCAGTCTGAGTAGACAATACTGACCTTGATGGACCAAGAGTATAAGGCAGCTTCATATGTTCATGACCTATAGCCCTTTGTGATCTGAAACACAAGAAAATTTCTTCTGAGTCCTCCAGCCCCTCTGCCCCTTTTCTTTGAATGATGAATCCTTTAATTCTGATTTCTTATTCTAAGGAAGTTATGGTCAGGTGAGTGCACTGTTCCCCTACATATTTAAAAGTTGTAAGAAAGTCCCCAGGGGAGAGGAGATTTGGTTTGGCGTTCATGGACTTTCCCTTCCTGAAGCTGACATTTGCCCCACAGTAAAAAAAAAAAAACCATATGTCCCATATAAGCCTCCATTTGTTTTGCCTACAGAATTATCCTCAGGAGATGAAAAACAATGCAGCAGGGCAAGGGTTTACCTCTTTCTCCATGCTGTGGTCCTAGTTCTAATTGGAGCCCCCATAGTTGCTCTTTACAATTTAGGAAAAGTCCCCTCTACTTTGGCCCTTAGTCCATTGCTTAACAAGTATAAATAGATCCAATCATAACTTACTTCTGTGGAGCTGCTCTAAACTAGTATCAATTCAGCCAATTACTTTTCCTTTCCACCTTTCTTCTCGGTGAGGTCACAATGACCCTTGCATAACAATGTTGTCATTTAGATTGAATCATTACAGTTGCTGCTTGAATGTGCTAATTTCTAACTGAGCCATCAATGCAGTTAGAAAGCACAGTAGGTTATAGAGACTGTTGATTTTTGGAATATTTTTATTCAATCAGTTTTCTATTTTTACGTACTAGTTCATAGGTTGGTCAAGAATTATGTCTGTAGATGCTATGGACAATATTTTATTTACTTCACTTCTATGACCATAGTGTTCTTTAATGTTAGATTTCTTTAATAAATTAGATATTTTAATGATGCATTTGAGTATTTTTTAATTACATGGACAATTTAGTATTATTCTTCTGGAAAATACTTGGGCAACTGACAACATCTATTTTCCCAGCTACACATCTTTTTCTCTGCTTAATACCAACTGCCCTGATGGTAAAGCTACATAAACTGACAGCCCTCCAATCACAATGGACATTTTATTAGAACTAAAGAGATGTTTGTTTGTGATAATATCCATATATATTCCTCCAACTTGACCATTACTGAAGAATATTGAGGAATTATGTTGGAAATATTTGTAATCTATATCTGAAAACAGATATGATATCGGCGGGCAATTTTAATGGGAGGACTGACAGGGTAAAGTTGGATGATCTTGCTAAATTTGACAGGGAAGACTAATAGTGCATTCCTGAGGGGAATGCCTGTGCTGGGCTTAGGAGGTGAACGTCGCCAAAAATCCCACCCCCTGGATGGCACTGTGACGCCCTGGGAACGCCTCCTGGGATGCCGTGACGCCCTGAGAATGCCTCCCGGGACTCCACTATGGCCTTTGCCGGCGTCTGGACGCCGGCAGAAGATTCCATCAGTGTCTTGGCCTGGTGCTGCCATGGCAGCATCCGGCAACCGGCGTTTCCGGCCTTCATGCCAGCGCTGGGACCACAAACGCTGCGTACGCCACCCAGATGCCGGCGCTGTGAGCCCTTGCACCGGTGCAGCCCTTTGATGGCCTCCAGAGGCCTTTCTCCTGGTCGCCGGTGCGGCTCAGGAATGCACTGTTAGATTGCTTCATAGACCAAAGTAACTCTAAAGATCTTAAATTTAACTCTGCAGGAAAACAACTGTTGAAATTATGTTTATTTATTAAGTTAATTATTATAAACAAGTGTCATATGATTGATAACTGAGGCAACTATATGTATATAAATTCCACAGGGGCTAATATAATAGATTATTTTCTAACCCTGGAAGGAGTACTGTAATCCATCAAAAATTATGTAGGTGATTTCTTGGGAAGTTATCATTTTCCTTTGTATTTAGCACTCCAATTATCACATACGTGTGTCTCACCAAGAGAAACCCGCACTGGACTTTTGCAATGAGATACTAAGTTAAAGTTCAGAATATGGACACAAGAGACAGAAGTGAGAATAATAGAAATTATGTTGTCTGGACCTTGTAGAAACTTGGTTAGGCAAATTAGAACTGATATGCCAATAATTCCAATGTGAAAATCTGGGTTCTCTTTTTTGATTTATTCAAACCAGCTTTTTACATACAAGCATGTTTAAATGATTACTTTATCCCTAGAAATCTTTGGATTGATAAGGATTGTAGGAAGCTAAAATAACTGGTTAGGCAGAAGTAACATGAGTTTTGAAATTATAATACTAGAACCAATCTAGTCAAACAGCTATAGTTAAAGAAAGATTTTAAGAAATTAATTGCAAGAAAGAAGAAAGAGGATATGATTCATGGTTGAGAGATCTTGTGTAAAGGTTTTTCTTTTTTGCTGTCAAGTCACAGCTGACTCACGGTGACTCTGTAGGGTTTTCCAGGCAAGAGATGTTCAGAGGTGGTTTGCCATTGCCTGCCTCCACATCATGACCAGAGGAGACCCGGGTTCAAATTCCCACTCTGCCATAAAAACTTGCCAAGTAACCTTGGGTCAGTCACAAACTCTCAGCCTAACCTACCTCCCAATGTCATGTGAAGATAAATGGAGGAGAGGAGAATGTTATAAGCCACTTCGGTTGCCCATTGGGGAGAAAAGTTGGGTATAAATGAAGTAAATAAGGTTAATATATAAATTATATTTCAGATTAGAAAAGGTCCCACAAATTTCAGCATGGTTAAGGAAAGAAACCACAAACACACATAGATGTAATAAAGTTTCCATGAACATGTGGAAGTCTCATCCAAATGAGTACAGCCTCCGGCAAAAGAAATGTGTGTTGATGATAAGGTGAGTAAAAGCAAATTTAATGAACATATTGCTAAAAATTTTAAGATAAGCAATAAGATTTTCTTTAAGCATGAAAGTGGTCAGGGAGGTATTTGGGCCCTTGGATGGTAAAGGACTGAAAGGACTGCAGAAGGGTTAAAGTGATCACAGAGAAACTGAACGAATTCTTTGAACTCATCTTTATCTTGTAAATTATGGTGCAGTTATCCATGACAGAATGGTTGTTTTCAAGAAGGCTGTCTATAGACCAGAGTAAAATCAAAGTTATAAGAGATTAAGTTCTAGGGTTAATTAAAATTAGAAACTAACAAACCATCTGGTCAGGATGGTATAAATTGAAAGGTTCTTAAAAAAATCATATATGGAAAATCGTTTATTTTCCATTAGAGAATCATTCACAGTTCCCTGGACACAACTAGGCAATCCTCTCTGGCTTGATTTAATTACCCATTAATTTATGACTACAGTGTGTTCTGTTATCATTCAACCTGCTGAATTAGGGGTACCCTAGTGAATGTGAAAAAAATATTAGAACAACTGTATAGCATTGTAAGAGAGAAACAGTGGAGGTTAAGTATTCAGATTTTGCCATCATCAGCACCATAGAATCATAAAGAATGTGCTAAAGCATGAGTTCAGTCCTGTGCATCACGAAGACAGAAATTATCTTAGAGCAATTATTAGCGATGTGCAGCTAAAAATAAACAAACAAATAAAAAAGTTTTGATTTATGAATGCATGTTCTGTGTAAACACTCATATATACATACATGCCCAGATTCTTTCAGCATCTTTCTCATGCAGGGAAACACACACCAGTGGCAAATGGATGCAACAGAACAGAAGTTTCTAATATTCTCCTGGTGGGAAGCTGAACAAGCACAATAAACAAGGTAGAACTTTCTCTTGCTGTCCTGTAGAACACCTTGCTAGAGAAAGCATGCACACCAGGCTGAACTGGTAGCTGTGAACTGCTGGGCTCCATAACTGCAATTGCTTAAGGGCGGCACAGTGGTTTCTGGTGCCATACATGTGGCAAAGTCTGGACCTCTGTATCCAGCTCTTCTGACAATCATTTTCAAGTAGGATGTGCTTGAAATCCACAACTCTGGTAACATAACCTGTTGGTGTCTTTTGATCCAAGCCCTGAATGAAGCAAAATTAGTAAAGCTCATTGTGAAATTTCAGGTGAAATTTCAGAGATGCTTCTGCGGATCTAA
The DNA here is from genome assembly GCF_029931775.1 of Euleptes europaea. Lineage (NCBI taxonomy): Eukaryota > Metazoa > Chordata > Lepidosauria > Squamata > Sphaerodactylidae > Euleptes > Euleptes europaea. The sequence goes on from NC_079314.1 coordinate 51,337,574, forward strand.
GATTTCCTGCACCTCACCTATGACTTACAGGTACTAGCTTTTCAACAGCCTCTGCTTACGGATCTTCATAGAGGAACACACCAACCAAGGGGCAGAATGAAAGGAACCCTGCTATTTCTGGTTTTGTTTTAATCATTTCAAAATAAAACATTTGGCTCCCCCCACCCTGGTTTGCTTAAGGCTCCCCTTGTCAGAACTGACTCATTGTGAGAGCAAAAGGATGCACTGTGACTGGAGAATCAACCATTTTGGTCTAAATGTCAAGTGCGAAACAAACAGAATTGGCAATACAGTTCTTCAGCATGTTGAAGCTTGATACACAGAGCTTTGCTTTGCTTCTGCTCATAATGTCACCACTAGGCCTTGGGGGGAGTACTCTTTCAGTGCTCGTTGTCAGTGCCAATGTCTGATCTAGGATTAAGCAACTTTTCACAGTCCATTCCTTCCAACACCCAGTCTTAGATAGCAGATTCAGGGAGATTTTCACATGTATTTCTAATGTCCATTAGATAGGCAAAAATCAAAATTTCAATTTCACTATATGGTGAAACAAACTTTACCATAATCCTAAAACCTACTGAAAATATGGTATAATGTAATATTTATCACCTCCCTTGCTTTAGCCCAGTTCTAGAATGAGGTAATGAGGCCTAGTGACTTATGGGATAAGTTTTGTGCTGCAGCTTTTTTCTTTTTTAAGCCCACATTCAAATTTTCCCAAATGAACTGAGTGCACAGGCTTTTCATCAGACAGCTCTTTGGCATTCTTTATGTCAAGTGGTACAGGGTGTTTTTTTTATTTGTTTTTTTTTTTTGCTTTTGTGTTATTTTTAAAGAAAAAAAAACATTTTTCTTCATGGCTGCATATACGGTAAAGCGGACGAGTAGACTTGGTACGTAATCAAACCAAATACAATAAAAAAGCAATTTAACAGCTTTCTATCATGTTGTGCCACGCATTTCTCTTCCACAAAAGAAAATAAATTAAAGAAATGCTTTCTGTGGGATAATGTTTGATGTGATAATGGCTTAGCCTGGCAATCTCTTTATGAAGAACCCCTTTCCCTCGACTCTTCCCTCTTCTCTGTCACTGCTGAGACCATGAATATATAGAATTTGTACTTGACATATTTTAGGATTGGTCTTGCAGAGCTTATGTGAATTACTCCATTGACTTTGTTCCCATGACTCACATTGGCTAAAATAAGGTTTATAATGTATTCATGGTGAGTTAATCTTAACAAAAACAATTTCCACTTCTAATTTTGGGCCCTAAATATGGATTCATGCTGGACATGAGTGGTTGTCTGATAGAATGTGAGGGAGGGCATTCATGTTAAGAACTGACAGTCTGTTTTAAAATGAATAAAAATGTATAGCCTATCTTTTTACAGAAGGAGAAGCACAATCACTTTCTGTATTGCTGCTGAACGATAGGGAATTTGATGTGGGGATGTGTAAAAACACAAAGCCATGGTATCAACATCTTAGTTGTACCAATTCATGAGTTTCTGTCTGCTTCATAAAATTATTCATTTCTGCCTAGGGTTGCCAACTGTGGATTGGTAAATTCTAGCAATTTGGATGTGGAACATGGGTAGGGATGTCAGCCTCCAGGTAGTACCTGGGGATACCCTGGAATTATACGTTATCTCCCGACTACAGAGATCAGTTTCCCAAGAGAAAGTGGATGCTTTTGGAGGGTAGACACTATGGTATTATACCCCAGTGAGGTCTCTGTTCTCCTCAGGCTCTGTCCCCAAATCTCCAGGAGTCTCTCAATCTGGATCTGGCAACCCTACCCCCTATGCCCTGCCAGTGGCCAGGGGGGACCTGGGAACCCTAAGCCTGGGGAAGTTGGGTTTGGGGAGGGGAGGGACCTCAACAAGGTATAATGTCATAGAATAAACCCTCCAAAGCAGCCATTTTTTCTGGGGGGGGGATTGAATTTTATAGTCTAGAGATAGGTTGTAAATCTGGGAGATCTGAATGCCCCACCTGGAGGTTGGCAAACCTAATTCTGCCAATGTACATTAACAAAAGAATGCATAGGTACTGCTGCTATTATAACAAATAAAAGGGTTTGTTCATTTTTTGCAAACTAATCCTGATGTACAGTGTAGGAATCATCAGCCAATTCTCATCTGAGTCCTATTGTGCTCTTCATGAGGAATGAAAAACCCTGGCAAACCACCAGTGTCATCTAAGTAGAGTTATCACTCCACTTCTAAGAGTGTGGATCAAAACAATCTGCAAAATGGAACTAGGGATAGATGTGAGATTTCTCTGCAAACTGCAAGGAAGTCCCAGGTTTGAAGAATCATCTGAAATCTTAAAAAGGATGGGGATTAAAACTCCCCAGAATAACATAAACACCCACAGCTTTAAGCCAAGAATGTCCATTGCCCACTGACACTATGTTCTGGGCCATCTTGGGGGGTTTCTTGTCAACCTCATCAATACTGCCTAGACTTCCGAACCTTGGTTTCTGTAAAGGGAAGCTGTGGGAAGGGATCAGGATGACTCTGAGGCCAAAACAGCCCTGGAAAATGTTGCCTTTCCCTCCCCGATGGAGGAGGATTCACCAAGGATCACCAGAGACTCACTACCCACACAACGTGGCTGGGTTGGGACTGGCCAAGAGGTGGGCACCACACAACTCAGTCAGGTTAGGTGGCTGCCCTTAGTTGGCAATCCCCAGGAGCATTGGGGGGCGGGGGGAGACTTATTGGAAGTCACTTCCTATTTTGAAACAAGAAGTGACATCCTTCTGCTGTCCCCTGATTTCCTCCCACCACTCAATTGAGCAAGAGTAGTAAAAGGGTAGCACTTGCATATTAGTGAGGTATTTTACATTAGGCCATACCCACTTATGTCACTGGAAGTGCTGTGAGTAGGCCATGCCCCCTACCACGTCACTAGACATGGCATGTGTTGGCCACACCCCTTCTGCATCACCAGAAATGATGTGACCAGATCATTCCCCCTTCTACATCACAGGAAAAGACAGGTATACCTCATGTATTAATTGGGCAATTTGAATATTATGCCACACCCCTGGAAATGATGTGAGTGAGCCACATTACCCTATGTCACTGGAAATGATGGGTACACCTCACATATCAATTGGGCAATGTCCATATTGAGCCACATCCCTTCCCCATCACTGGAAAAAACATATCTAACCCTACCCCATTCCACCATCACTGGGTGTTGCCTGACTAGTCTTCTTCCTTTGACATCACCAGATGATGTGCCTCCATGCATCATGGATGTCATTTCTCCAGTGCGACCAACTGCAGCATCCTTGAACTTACTGCCTGCTGTACTCTACACTGGAAATGGGGTAACCACCACTGGGAATGCCCAAAGATGGTCATGTGACCCCTCTATCAATATGTCCAGTTACCCCTGACCAACAGGAAATGGTCTTAGACCCACCCAGAGGAGGCAGTTTTAGGAAAGAAGCAATTTGTGTTAGCAGACATGCACTCAGGATCTTGGTGAGAACATGGACACCCCTGTGAGGCTCCTGGCACTTGTCTGTCCACTACTGGTGTTGAAGTCTAACTTTAAAAGGCATTGTGTCATTGTGAATTTGTACCTGTCAAGCTTCAGTTTTCCACACTGGGAGACCTGGACTACTGTGAATGATAGAGGACCAACCACAGACACGCTGCCTGAAAGTGAGATTTCTCAGATACTGTATGGGCTGTTGGAAATTTCTCCAGATTTCCAGGACCTGATTTCAACAGAGAATGCCCGAATACAGGTAATTTGTAAGGGAAGGGGCAGAAGGCAAATGGGTATCAAATGCAAACTCCACATACAGCTTTTAAGAAAAAAATAAAACATGCTGTTTAGTGTTGTAGGAATCCAAGGGCAATGTATTGGAATTTACTTAATTAGGAAAGCTTACACCTGGCCTTCAGAGAACCTCCCCAATCACACCACCTTGAAGAATGTGATTCCAGCAGAGAATGTGATTCCAGCAGAGGCAAGGCCACAGGTAAGGGGAGGGGGGAATGCCATGTTTGACAAAACTTAAAATGCATTATTAAACCTTTTTTAAAAGGAATCGGCGGCAACAACAGCTAAGAGCCCCCATAAAAGACTCATTTCTCTCAGAAATCTTCTACACCTCAAAATTGACCAAGATATAAACTTTATTCCATCTTGGAAATGTAAATCAGCCATGAGGAGTATTGTAAGAGACACGGTGTGTGGAATTCTTAAACACAGTATTAGTGAATACTTATTTGAGTCATGTGAGAGGTGTGCCATTCAAGCATCAGCACAAACTGCAAACAACTGCCTGCCTTGGTCTGAAAACCTGGTGGGCAGGAAAGCTAAATTTGTCTGTGATGAAATCTGTATTAGCCCTAGTCTTCTTCGTGTAACCACAATTGCCTAGTCCTTGCAATGCCTGGTTCTCAGATAAGAAAATGTGGACCAGGTTTACAACTTATTTTCCAAAGGCTTTTGAATTTTTTAAAAATATTCTAATAAGAAAAGGTTATAATGTTCAATGTTTCATTAAGAACAAACTTTACAGAACCTTTTTTACTCGCCAGCAAAATAAAAAATAAATGGTGTTACAGCATGTTTAGTGCCTGATCTAAGGAAAAGAATCCAGATCCTTTTTACCACTGGAAAATGAACCTGAAATTTACCATTTATTTTTTTGCATAACCGTACACCTAATTTAATAGGCATGCTCCTCTGATACTGTAGAGAATAGGTATGCATCATGACTAGCATACATTTTGACTAGTAGCCATGGATAGCCCTATCCTCCATGAACATGCCTACTCCCCCCTTAAAGCCTTCCAAGTTGGCAGCCATCACCACATCCTGGTGCAGGGAGTTTCACAATTTATTGAGATCTGCAGCAAGAGGAAAGGTGCCCTAATTGTAAAATATATTGAAAATCTAGAGCCTGTTTAGAAAGGCACATGCCTTAGGCAAGCATCCACAAAATTATAATCTCTTGCAATTCAATTTTCCTGCTTTTTCCTGTCCTGCCAAATAGTGGTTTTGCACAATTATTGCCTAAGAAACATCCAAATGTGCTTACCCAACTGCTAAATTTGATTTTCACTGGATCATGCCAAATGATCATAATTACAGTTATATTTTCATTCCTAGGATATTTTGTGGTTGTGTGTGTGTTAAGTGCTGTCAAGTCGCTTCTGACTCCTGGTGACCCTATGAATGAAAGTCCTCCAAAATGTCCTATCTTTGACAGCCTTACTCAGATCTTGCAAATTGAGGGCTGTGGCTTCCTTTATTGAGTCAGTCCATCTCTTGGTTGTACTTTTCTTTTAAAAAATCCTTTAAATTTATAACATTTGGCAAAATGCTCATATTAACGTCTGACTTTATTGCATACAATTCTCTTTATCGCACACCTTGTTTTTAATAATAACAAATGGGAGTGATTGACAGGTTGGTGTCATCTGGAAACAGTGAGGGCTCAATTACCATCCAGATAATCCCATAAGGAGCAATCATTTGATTTCATTAGTGGAGCTTAGTTTTCTGCCGTTCCTAGCAGTAGTACAGCTCTGCTCCCTATCTGCTGACTCTACAAAGTATGGCATGTGAGGTATATTTAACCCCTCTCCCTGATGACAAAAAAAGGTAAAGGGAATGAGAAATGGGTTGAGTCGAAGAAGTCTAATCAGGAATGTGCTGTCAGATACTCTTCTTCAAAGGAAATTTAAGGGTTTCAAGCTAGCGCTGTCCTGTATACATTGCCCTTTTCAGAACACCTTGCAAAAAGAATTGACAGCAGCTATGCCTTCTAACCTACTATGTGCAGGGAATTGTATAAATTATAAAAGGTGTGTGCGCATTTGTTCCTGTGTAAATTACCCTTTTAAGATACCAATTAGTATGAATCAGTTATAAGACCAAACAAAGCCTGTCCTGCCCAGAGATGTTAAAAAGCTGGATCATGGATGTTTTCCACACACCCACACACACACACACACACACAACATTTCTTTGAAGATAATAATGATTCTTTCTACTGCCTATGTAATATAATTATTTCATAGATTTTTTATTTCTTTTTTTTCTTACCACAGGCTGCATCACTGTAAAGGGAAAGATATTCATCCATGTATTATGGTCTGTTGATAGATTATGAAGGCTGCTGTCATGTCCATAGAATCATCAATCTGAAGAGAAACCAAAGGGGAAGTAAGCAATATATATAGCCATGAATTAAAGTATACACATACACACACCTTTCAAGGTGAAAACAGAGACACTATGTTGTGTGTGGGCCCTTGAGCAATGACTTTCTGAGAATATTGGGAATGGCAGGGGAAGAAATGGAGCCACTTAATGAAGTGGGCTTATTAGCACTTAAGTCTTGAAAAAAAATTCCACCCCAGTGTTGTTTGGTGTAAAGAAAAGATTATCTGTAGAATGTACATAACAGGGCATGCCTCAGTGGTAGATTGTCTGCCTTGCATGCAGAAGATTCCAGATTGTCGAGTTAAACGATCAAATATTAGCTGACGTGAAAGACCTCTACCTGATACCCTCGTCAGCTGCTGCTAGTCAGAGAAGACAGTACTCACACTGATAAATGGTTTATATTAGAAAGTTTTATGTGCCTGCCTCCTATCATTGAGGGGGAAAAACAAATCAAATATATAAGAGGATGTAGGATACTTCCAGTTTTGATAGTGTTGACATTCATGCAGATGAGTTTCAAAATTTCTCGCTGTAGAAATGCAGGGCCCAAAGATACAAGACACTGGGAGATCCATGACTTGATCATCCAAACATTAAAAAAAGAAAAGGAATAGCCACATGGGGCCCCTTCCTTCTGATACAAACCTGTTATACTGAGGATACCCTCTGGGGGTGGGAGGAGGTAGGCTTTTGTTAATGGGAGATTCAGTCATTTGGAATATAGAGTGGGTTTGTGATGTCCATTTCTGTGATTGTGTGTGTGTAAAGTGCCATCAAGTCGCAGCCGATTTATGGTGACCACTTTCTGGGGTTTTCATGGCAAGAGACTAACAGAGGTGGTTTGCCAGTGCCTTCCTCTGCACAGCAACCCTGGTGGTCTCCCAACCAAATACTAACCAAGGCTGACCCTGCTTAGCTTCTGAGATCTGACGAGATCAGGCTAGCCTGGGCCATCCAGGTCAGGGCATTTCTGTGATTACCGCTAGAAAAAAATCAGGAGAATTAATCCCCATTCAAAACCACTATAGGAGGAAATACCAATCCTAATGGTCACTTAAATGTGGGATGTACTATGTAGGAGGCGGAGAAAGCAAATAGAAAGGGGTTTTCTTCCTCTTTCACAATGTTAGAAATTAAGTTATAACATTTCAGATGTTAACTCCTGGGCGCGCTGAGCAGTTAACAGCCAAGCTTGTATTCTTGAGGTGAATATTTTCCTTCCCTCAACCTCTGGATTCTCACAGGGTAAATGTGAGCTCTTTGCAGAAGCCACAAATCTTTCACTGATTTGAGACTGAAAGTTACAGTCTCTTCCCAGGTATTCACTATGCTAGCCTGCTTTATCACAGAGGACAGACTCTGAGACTTCCAAAGTCTCCTGAGAAAGGATTATCAGCCTACCCCGTTGCAAGCATAAATCCTATCTCCAAACATTCACTGATTTACCCTGCTTGCACTCAAAACAGACTCTGAGACCTATATAGGCCATCACAGCACCATTAACTTACTGCAGAGTATCCTTGTGTTCAATCTTATAGATTTGGCATCCACATGTAAGCTTCTTTCTATTCCTTCTTTTTCATCCTGTCTGCACCTTCTCAAAAAAAGAAGATATGATCCCCTGGGAAAGCATTGCATCATTTGCATCATTTGTGATGCCGTGGATGCGCTGGATGCTCCGCCGCTTCCCCCCTTTTTATTTTGGCACATGTGCACTAGCGATGGTGCGATGGTGTGTTTAATAAAACAAATTAAAAATCATGGAAAATGGCCAAGGGGAGGTGGGGAAGGCTTGCGAGGAGGACTCAAATGTGTTGTGCTCTGGGGGCCTGTGAAGAGGAGCAAGCATGTACATGGCAGCTACAATCCTAATGGTACTTGAGATGACAACAACAGCCACTGCAGTAGTTCTTTGTCTGGTGAAGCCCAAAATGGCTGGATGTTCTGCAGCAGTGGCTGTCGCTGCTCTTTCCTTTCCCATGCACCTGGGTCTCCCCTTGCCAGAACATATTTAAAGGGTGCCCCACACCTATGCCAATTGCTGTAACTGATACTCCTGCAGGAGGGGAAGAGGATGGGTGGCTGACTTGAGGGGAGGCAAAGAAGAGGCGGACAAGGTACCAAAGAAACAGGCTGGACACCAACACTTAGCAGCTGCAGCCAATATTGCTGTTGTGATGGTGGACGGCTCGACTTGGTCATGACGACAGCAGCAGCTGAGTGGACAGATCCTGCTGGCTGGTTCTTTCGCACTCCCTGCCACCTGTCTCAGCTTTGTTGTGCCACTCAGCCCTGCTCCACAGGTGCCCCCGTTTCCTCTCCACTTTGCCCTGGCAGCTGGTAAAACCGCGCTTGCACCCCCTGTCACAACCTCTCGCCCTTGAAGAGAAAGTAGTATAAATTAGTCGTGATTGGCTGCTGCACGGCAAACACTCCCCCCGACAAGCTTGTCCAGTGCTCCAATATTCCTTTAGTAGTCCTAGTTCATTTAATAATAATAAAAATAAAAGAACGGTAAATGGCTGGCGAGATGAGAGAAGAGGGGAGGAGAGGAGGAAGGGGAAAGGTGGGAGATGGGCAGATAAATATATAGTGTATCCAGCTTGTCCAAACCCCAGGGATAGTTGTCTTTAAAACATAGTAAAGAAATACATTGCCTTATAAGTATTTCTCGAAACCACAGAGATTAAATGCTTGGAAAACATTTCCGAGACCAAACAAAGGGAAAATAGTGCAGACACAAAGAGATAAGGTAAAAAAAAAGGTAAAGGTCCCCTGTGCAAGCACCGGGTCATTCCTGACCCATGGGGTGACCTCACATCCCGACGTTTCCTAGGCAGACTTTGTTTATGGGGTGGTTTGCCAGTGCCTTCCCCAGTCATCTTCCCTTTACCCCCAGCAAGCTGGGTACTCATTTGACCGACCTCGGAAGGATGGAAGGCTGAGTCAACCTTGAGCTGGCTACCTGAAACCAACTCCCGTTGGGATCAAACTCAGGTCGTGAGCAAAGCTTTTGACTGCAGTACTGCAGCTTACCACTCTGCGCCACGGGGCTCCTAAAAAGATAAGACATTGCATTAAACATTACAAATAATTAGTGCAGAAACAGCCATAGTCTTCTGAGACTGTTTTTCTCCCTACTAACACTCTGGAGATGCAAATCTTATCTGATCTGAGCCGACAGTATAACAGGGTCTCACTCTCCCTCCCTTCTGGCTTCCTCAGCCATACATGGGCCCTGATTGGATGCTAGCTGCTCTGCACACACATCAAACAGGCTTGCAGGGACCAGTGACAGATAGAAAAGGGCAGGACCTCTACCTATCTGTCACCACTTTATTATCAGTAAAATACAGAAAATTTGCAGCTCTCCTTGCCTGCCTTTTTGTTCTTTTCAATGCTAATAACAGTGCCAGTAGGAGGCAGGTTGGATGGGTGAAATGCTATGGGAGTGGATGAGTTAAAAACCCACTCTACTTTCATGTGGTCCAGATTTGCATGCAGTCTGTGTTCAGCTGGGAAGAATCAGCCATGAATCTCCATGTGTCTTGTCCACTTAGGCCCAAAATTACGCTCTTCCAGGAACCATTGAGCCTTATAAATTGAGAACCATTAATCCAAAGTAAATCATCCATTAGTAACTAAGGACACATCATTTAGGACCACACGTTTCATTTTTCTTTGAGGTGATGGAAATGATGAGAAGATTCCTTGTTTAGTTTTCACTCACATCCTCACTTCATTTAATTTCTTTTTTTTAAGTTTTTTTCTTGGAAGTATATAAAAAAATCCTACATCCAACCAAATTTCACTTATTTGTGCATGCATGAATTTGCTGTTTAATAAAACAGCCTTATGTTATAAAGGAAAGACATCAGAAAAAATAATTTCAGCATCACCTGCTTGGAATATGCTTCCATTAGCTGAACACGTGAAACATGAAAGCAAATGCCCCTCAACAGCAACTCTTGACTCTTCTCCTTAGGGTGCAATAATATGTTAAGGAAAACACAAAGGTAGGACAATTCCTTTTGATTGTGCATGACAGCATGTCTGAAAGTGAGTTCCTAAGGTGAAATAAATAGGTCCATGTTTATTTTCAATGCTATCATAAAGGCAGAAAACCCTTTTACTTAACAGCAGGGTATGTAAATCTTAAAGGCTTTTCCCTATGGTTAAAATTATTGCTTGATTGCTTTTTGATTATACAGCGCATATGAAACTGATAGCATATGTAAGTTCTCCTTTGACCTATCTCAAACAATAAGCGGCATTTGGATAAGAAGGGGGGGGAGTAATCCCAGGGGTCACACTAGAATCTATTACTTTATACTAAATACTTTCAATTTCCTTTTCACTTATTATATTCATAGCCTTACAGATGTGCATGAGTTAGAACATATTTTTGTACCTTCCTTGCCACAAAAGGCAGTCAGTTAAAATCCATCATGCTTGCTTGCAGCTTCTGGGAATGTTGATATACCAAAAAGCCATAATGGATGGCTGCTCCCCCCCCCCCATCAGATTTTAAAGACGATATTTCACAAGTGAGTAGGTAACTCTGTAAATATGTATCTTCTCTCTTCACAATGTTAGCATACTGGGCTCAACAGGGTTTCTTGTTACAAAACAGAAAGGACCAAATGCTACTGGCAAATGTTGTCTTCCATAATTCTACCAGTTTCACCCACGTAACAATGTAGCATCCGTGTTTGGCCTCAGCATTCAAGACTCTTACAGCCCCCCGGGGCGGGGGATAATAAATTCTGATGAAGCTACCAGAAGTGAGATGGTAAATTATTTGAAACCACCAGGGTCCTGTTCATTTGGAAGGGCTGTAAAAGATGAATGATGGAGTCTTAGACCTGGACATTCCCTTTTCGTTCCCCACAGAGACTGCTGTCCAATAAAGGTAAATGGCTTGTCTAAAGTACAAAAAAGGAAAAGAAGTTGTCAAGCGCTCTTGTAAAAATTTTGTTTATAAGACTGTGCTCAAATTTCCGCCATCACTCTGAGGTAACAAGGACCTGCTGAGATGATTATCATTTAAAATATTGTAGAGGGCTGCCTGTTGGTCTCCTCGTGCCAGAGGGATTTTTCATTTGCCAAGGACACATTGAGGACTCAATTTACAAGAAGAATAGAGGAAGAGAAAAAAAACCTTTTATGGGATGGGATGCTCTCTTGCTGTTACTAAATAGCAGTCCCATTAATATCTCTTTGCCAGTATTCACCACAGAGATTGTTTGCCTGTGATGTATTACATTGTATTTTAAATTGATATTACTCATGGAAAGCTGAATGAAATGTGAAAAAAGAAAAGCCTGTTTGACTCTCTATGCTAACAGCACAATCCTAAGGGAGGGCGAAGGGCCATAGGGGTGTAGAGTACAATTCGGGGGGTGCTCCTGATTTTCAGGTAGGACAATACTGGTTTGATAATCATATTTGTGGTTTTTTTCCCCAAGTACTGTTATTTTGAGACCATTATTTTCAATGGGGAATAACTTTCAGGATCTGGTGCAGCTGCTTTTAAAGACAATGGCACCAAATTTGCACAGAACACGGTGCTCTCTCTAATCTAAATACCCACTACATTTAAAGCAGAATGGACAAATGGGTTTGATTTTACAAACCGGTGCTGTAGGTGCTTCACAGTGCCCTTCTCAACACTGTTTGCTATGGGAAGATTTTTGGTTTGGGGACTTTGGGATGCACACCCCTAAATACAATATCATGCAGAGTTACACCCTTCTCAGCCCATTAGAAGTCAGTGGGTTTAGAAGGGTACAATTCTGTTTAGGATTGCACTTTTGGTGTCTTAATTTTTACCAAAACCTCCATTACTTACAGCTGATTAACCACAATGGCACTTGAAAAGAATTGTTGGTGAATTATGTGGAATTTAAAAAAATGTATTTCTTTTAGGAATTTTGTGGCTTAAGGTACTTACACTGCTATTCTAAGCACTGAAGTCAATGGACTAAGAAGAGTGTTACAAAACAGAAAACAGAAAACAGAACCTTTATTGGCATTTACAGTAACAAAACAAACAAGGTAAAGCAGCTAGATATGGATCTAAAAAGAATGAATACACAGTTCATCAGTAAATTTTATAATAAACAATTAAATGAGGGTTCCCCTCCTGCTTTCTCCCTCCTTTAGGACCTTGGCCAGGAACTCGGCTACCTGAGTGGTAACTTCGAAGCTTGAAGAGTGTTACTTAGGATGGAACTGATAGCTAGAGGTGGGACTCAGAGGGCACTTTCACACATGCAGAATAATGCACTTTCAATCTGCTTTCAATGCACTTTCAATCCGCTTTCAATGCTTTTTAACAATTATTTGTAAGTGGATTTTGCCATTTCACCCAATAAAATCCATCTGCAAAGTGCATTGAAAGTGGATTGAAAGTACATTATTCTGCAAGTTTGAAAGCATCGAGAGTGATTCAGTAGGCTTGGGCTAAAGGGTGGGCCTAGTGTTATTACCACCTTGGGTTCTCATTTAACCTTCTTCTTCTGATAGGTTAACAGAAAGCAATAGATATATTTAGAAAATTAAATATCAGTTTATTTTTAAAATTTAATTTTTAATCAAAATTAGTACTAATCTACCTTATGGGAGGTGGGTAGTGGTGGTCTCATCACGTGTATGGGGGGGGGGGCTACCTTCTTCCTGCAACAGAATTTCACTCCTACACTAAGCTCCATTTTACCTTCAGGAATGAAATGTCTATAGAAGTAAAACTGTGTTGGGCTCTGAGATCCCCCTTTCTATTTCTGCCTTTGTTTTGAGGCATTGATGTGTTGGTGCTTCTGCCAAACTGTCATCTCTGCCACACACAGCAACGGCATTCTCTTGATTGTACCCTTTGTGCTTTTTCTCCCCCACTGATTACTGGTATATATGGATCTCATCATTCTCTTTGTACTTCTGCAGATATGCTGTTGTTAGAATAGTTGGCCAAGGAAAATGCCCTGATATGCACCTCTACTATTTCTGTGCACTGATTTATTACAGATGTTTCCTTCCAGTGCTGAAATTCAATCCTTCTTTTCAATGCATTTCAAGTGTCGTTGGGGATGAACATTTCTGCAAATGAGTGGCAAGTACTAGACATTGACACACTATGCATATAGTATGGTTTGGCATGTCAGTAATCCGAAACCTATTAAGCCATGCTGTTGGCATCAGTTTTCACCCAATGTATCATTGAAGAGCATGCAAGTGCATCATGGTCTTATGATTTTTGCAGGCACTCCAATTTTCTCTAAAGAAACGAAGCTGTTTCTTATGAAGAATCATTTTCTTTTATCAGTTCTGAATGCACTGCCTTTGGCTAATTGCCACACACATTTCCTCTTAACTCTCCTAATTGCTATCCTATCTTTTTCCCCACCCTGATACAATTAGTTTCTTTTTCCTTCTCTTCCAGTAATATCAGTTTTCAGAAGTTGGAGATTGTCTCTATTAAAATGACCGTTTAAAGGAATCTGAAAATAAGTGAGGATGGTCAGGGATGCAGGTTAGTGAGGGAGAGTGCACAGCCTCTGCCCAGAAGAATTATCCCAAAGTTGTATGTCTTTAGTGAGGTATAAACTCCAAAGAACAAACAGATCTCAGAGTATAGAAGAGTATACTCTTCTGTATACACAGTCTTGGTGCCACAATCGAGAAAGCCCTTTCTCAGGTTGCCACCCATCTAGCCTTAGATGGCAGGGGCAACTGAAGCAGGGACTCTGAAGATGACCTGAGTTAACAGGTAGGTTCATATGGGACAAGGTGGCCCTTAAGGGATGTTGGTCATAGGCTATGTACGGCTTTAAAGATCTAAACCAGCAATTTGAATTGAGCCCAGAAGCAAATTGGAAGCCAGTGAAATGGAACAAGACTCGAGTGATATAGTCCCTGTGACCCACTCCAGTCAACACTCTGACTGCAGCATTTTGTACCAACTGCAGTTTCAAGACAGTTTTCCAGGGCAGCCTCATGTAGAGCTCACTGCAGAAATCTTATCTAGATGTTACCAGGGCATGTACCACAGTGAATATACACAGGTAGCTAAATTTTTAAAAACAAAACAAAAAACCTTTCTTCTCTGAACATACATTTATTTCAAACTGGAATTCCATAAGAGTTTACAATTAATTTTAAAAGTACACTTCTATAATGGAATAGCAATGATGCAACCTCAGAGGATGTTAGCCTTTAGTTCGAATGTGTTTTATTTTATTAGGTCTCTCTCTCTCTCTCTCTCTCTCTCTCTCTCTCTCTCTCTCTCTCTCTCTCTCTCTCTCTCTCTCTCTCTCTCTCTCTCTCTGTGTGTGTGTGTGTGTGTGTGTGTGTAATGTTTGCATAGCATGTATCTGTATAATAGTCACTGTGGCACAAACCTGAAAATCTGCTTTATTACAAAGGTCTATTTCTACATTATTTTCCTGAATGCAGGGCAAACATATTTAATGCTAATGTATCCTCTGCAGGAATATCCTAAGTATATAAAGACTGTAAAGTGGTATGAGTGTGTTAAGGATGGGTCTCCTGGGCATGCTTGAGTGAAGTCCAAGGAAAAAAAATGTTTTATCTCATCAGCCTTTTCTTACTTTAATTATTCTAATGCAAAATATCATGTGCAAAAAACCTTATAGATATTTGAAATGTTCCACATATAAATTCAATTGTAATAAATGTGATTTGCAACTTGTTATAAATGACAACAAATAATTGCACAAGAAGTGCAAAGCTAGATCTTGCAAGAACAATTTCACACTTGAGTAATATACTTGTAGTCTCCACCTAAAGAAAAGTTAAGCATCCTTCATTTTATTGAAATCCATGGATTGGAGCTAACTTTCCTCTTAAACAAAGGGATGACATTTCCACTCAAGAGAGAGAGAGATTTGAGTCCAGTAGCATCTTATAGAGACCAACAAGATTGTTGGAGTATAAGCTTTCAAGAGTCAAAGCTTTCTTCATCAGATATCAGTTTGTTGGAAGCTTATACTTTGAAAATCTTGTTGGTCTCTAAGGTGCTACTGGGCTTGAATCTAGCTGTTATACTGCAGATCAGCATGCCTACCCTCCAGAACGTATTTCCGTTCAAGGAAGGGATGGGGTTCTGCAATTCCTGTGGATTTCTTCCTCCACATAAATCCCTCTGTTTGGTGTCCCCCACTGTTCCTGGGGAGGGCAATTCTCAGGAGGCGCTTTTCAGAAGTCCCAGAGAAATTTGAAGCAGGAAGGTGGAGGCACTGGGGCTACTGTATTCTATGAGAAGAACTCAATTCATAATTGTCTGGAGTCTGTCCTGGACCACTTACAGCCCGGCACGTATACTATACAAAGGGTGTAGTATAGTGTGGGAGCACATCTTGGTCTTATGATGCCCACTCTCTCTCTCACACACACACATTTAACGTGATCAGATTTTTACATGCATACATGCCTACTTGAGTTATGCATGTAAAAATCTGAATGTGTATTTTTTTGGTTTACTTATGTTACTGTTGTGAGCCTTGTGGTTCACCTATTTTTTTTGCCTGTGTTCCTGGTTCATTTCTTTTTTGTTTTTCTTTTATGCCCCTTTTATGCTCTATGTTATATGCTATTTCTATGTCACACATAATTGAGACACCAATATAAGGTAACAAAACAATAAAAATGAGTAAGTTGAATGAGGAAAAAATTGAAGTGAGGGAAGTAGAAAATGGTGCATTAATAGGGACTCATAGATTAGATCAATATAAACAAGAACTAAAAATGGATTATTTTCTGTAAAATGAGCAGGGAGAAGGATTTTCAGATAATTCTTACATTCCTCCATGCATCTCTGCCCCTCCTCAGTGATCTGTTCAGCTTTCTTGTGGTGGATTGACTGCATGGATACAGCATACATGAGTAGGAATGTCTGCACATGAAACCAGTTGCACATGTTCTGCTTCCAATGGCAATGTACACACCTGAGTCTTACTTCTGTGTTCCACCATGTGTACAGTCTACACATTGAGTTGAATCCTCCAGACCAAATTTTCCATCTCTACAAAATGCTGCTTCTGGAGGATAGGGGACCCTGAGGGAAAACAACATAGACATTGACAGAAGAAAGGGAGAATCAGTGGAAATGGACCACTAAGTGTGGATCGAACCCACTGTGCTGGCCATGGTGTTTTTAGCAGATCTTGATTTTTTTCAAAAAAGACTCAGATATGTCTTCATGTTTTCCGGTGTGCCTGTATACTTCAGCAGGATGGCAAAAAAATAGATGGTCTGTGAATTATTTGCTTGAAGTACATATGAAACAAGAGGAAGTCTCTCTTGTTTTCAAAATTCATTCATGTTGTTTTGTTCAGTTAAATGTTCTAGATTTGATACTATGCAGAGACAATACTTCAAGCAAGTTTGACAGACAGACAGTAACAAAAATGTTTTGTGCCTCACGCTGGAGGAGCTGAAGGTCAGCGATCAGACTTAGCTTTCTGTGTCATGAGTGTTTGAATCCAATTCATACGTAAGTGACAGAAACATCCTGTGTCACAACAGTGTGATTGTTGCAGCAGGGTACATTGGTAATGAATTTGTCAGAGAAAGTCAAAAGTAGAAGAAGCCATCTCAGGCATCACAATATGTTCACATAGCCCACTGGAACATGTCCTTGGGCTGGGAGAATTTGGCATCTCTGCTGGTTCTGAGGGAGACAGAAGGAGATTGTTCCAAGAAAATAGCAATAATTCCCATTTACATAGGGCATTTGAAATGGAACACCAAGAATTTTATAAATTACCATTCATTAAATTTCACATCATGTCTTGCTGAGCTTCAGAAGGAATTTAAACTGGCAATCCCCACCTCGCCCTATCTTGACTTAGAAAGAACAAAGATGCTTCTGCATGCAATTGCCTAGAAAATATGATGACAATGTTGGGTTTGATTCAAATATTTTCCTGATGAGAATTCTTAGAAATTGGAATGGCACTGGAAATCCATAGCATAGAAGAAGCCAACAATACTTGTAGGATGTTATAGGATGCAAAACAATTTTATTTTTTTAAAAACCCTAGGTCTTATCAGAAATGAATTCTCAGAATCAGACCTGTAAAAGGGACTGAGTATTCCAAATGAGATTCAGTAAGTAACCTAAACATACATTTCAAAATATCAGCAAAAAGTTACTATTAGGGTCATGCAAAATATATATATGGTAAATTTTGGGTTCAGGTTTATTGGACCCGGGGTTTTTTTTGTAAACCTGGAATAAGCTGAATATCCATACCAGTAAAGGGGTATTTAGGCTTTATTTCTGGGTTTACAAAATAAAAATAAAAATGGGTTCATTATAGTCCATGGGGATTTTTTCCCCGAAGCTCCTATGGGAGCATTTTTGGAGGTAGTCACCAAATGTGCAGCATAGCTGCAAGGGACTCTCCTTAGAAAGGCACTGAAGTTTGGTGAATGTTGGGACAGGGGGTCCAATTTTATGGGCCAGCAAAGGGGTTGTCCCCATCCTCCAGGCATTTGCGAGCCGAGCTATCCATTGGTTTTCAGGTTCAGAAGTTCAGTGTTGCCAAGGACTCGTGGAAAGAACCAACTGGCAGGCTGGCGTCTCAAAGTCTGAAACCTCCCTTCATATCAGGGGTGCATAGCATGATGTCCATGCACATTAGATACCAAACTGAGGAAAATGACTTAAATGCAAGAAAAAATAAGGCATGGAAAACATTTATTTTGGTGGCAAATGACATCCTGTGAACAGTTCTTTATTACAGTCATCAAAAATCTGATTTCAAGAGATGGTCATGGTGCGGGGAAACAGTGCCTCTACTCGGGGCGACCTTCAGTTTGAGAACAGGTTGTTGGGGAGGGGGGTTGATCTTGGAGCTAGCCGAAGTCATGACCAAGGCAGCTCTTGGGAAGGAGATTGCTCATCCACGCGGGTGAGCAGTCTTCTTCAGAATGACACCTGTTCAGCAGCTGTTAAATCTGGTGCTTTTTGGTTGGAGGGTATAATTTCGGGTTTATTACAGTTTGGGTATATTGATATGCACAACCCTACTTACTATGATGAACAGTTTCCAGGGTAGGTCCTTCGGTAGACTGAATCCAAAGAACTATAAACAACTTTGCCGGTGGTGCACCACATGGAAGAGAATAATTCCTCTCCTCCCTCCCTGTCTTCTGCAGTTTCCTGTGTCACTTGAAGACCTGCTCCTCAGTGTTGGAAGAGCCTCTGGAAAAGTGTGGGATGCAGCATGGGAGGCTGCAGTTCAAGGGATACCCTATGTGAATCCTCATGGAAGTGCCTTCTGTTCATGCAAGCTCAACTTTGGATCCAACCCATTATTTAGTACTTACCCCAAGTTCTCAAAAACTTCCCTGTGTCTCTGTCTTTCAAACACACACAACTTCAGCAATTCTTACTACTTTTTTATGAAATTTCTATGCCACCTAAGGGTCCTCGTTGTGACTTACAAAATGAATAATTCAGCCCCAAACCTTGTATGGCATTCTTTATTGTATGTGATGTTCTGCAGCATTGTTCTCCACTCTTGCAATCCTATTTCACTGGATGTATTATACAGTTTGTAGTGTATCTTCCCTACTACTGTAACTCACTTATATTGCATTGTTTGTTGGATGTATTTTGTAGTGTTCTTATCACATTTGATAATCTGCCTTAAGTTTTAGTGAGAAAGGTAGACTATTCATGCAATTATTCAGAAAACTCCATCAATATGACAACAACTATAAACTAAACTTAAAATACAAATTAAAACATTGCAGAGGCAGGCAATGGCAAACCACCTCTGAACATCTCTTGCCTTGAAAACCCTATGGGGACGCCATAAACCTTCTGCGACAGCAAAAAACCAACCCCACCCCTCTCAAACTCTAAACCTTGCAAAATAAAAAAGTACCACTTTGTAAATTTGAAATGCTTAAGTAGGAAAACCTGTTAATAAACATGGTGTACAATCACCATTTTTAAAGTAAGCCTGTCCCGAACCCGCCTCCTCCATCCTGTTCTCAGGACTACCGCAGCAGGCCCCTCGACACAGTCTCAACTGATGCCGGCATGTGTGGCACGGCTGTGGTGAAGGCAGCAAGGGGCATGCCTGGTGCCTCTGACAGCGGCCTGCAGGCTAGAGTGGTAGTGGGAGAGGCAGGGGATGCACAGGAGGCCATGCCAGGCAGTCCCCACAACACCCGGGGAAGTCAGCCAGCTGGGATCGCTCCGCAAGAGGCCAGCAAGGCTGACAGGGAGCTCAGAACAGCAGCAAGCCAGGTGGGGAGGGCCTGGCAACAGGAAAGGTGGGGCTGGGAGCTCAAGGCCCTATATGCCCTCAGGAGGGGTGGAGCTGGGGGAAAAGGGTAGAGCACTAGGTGGAGATACCTCTGTTAAAAGGCAGCTTGAGAAGAGAGGCCAAGGAGGAAACTGGGCCGAGGGTGTGCTGAGCTGCAGCTACAACACCCAAGGCTGTGAGAGATGAGGTGAGAAGGTCTTATCACCACCTCTCTGTTACTGAAGCCTAGCCAGCAATCTTCGGTGTCAGGAGGACTCAGACTCATCAACTCTAGGTGGTGCTGTAGCGACCTCTCACAAAGCCAATATGATTATAATCACATTACACATTGATTGGGATGGGGACTGAGGCCAAGAAATAAGTGCCTGCCTAAGGCCACTCAGAACATTCATGGTAGGGATATGTGAGCACCAATGATTTGGCTCACGTCCTGCTTGCCCATCACAAGCAGGGAGCCAATTGTTTGGCTGGTAGGTCAGGTTTCTCCAGATTAGCTCAGTCCTGTTTGCCAGGTCGCTTTCTACGTGTGCATATAGGTGAATACTATGCACTTGAACTCTCACCTATGCCTACTGCCTGCTATGTTCCATTGGCAATCATTTGAATGAATGAGCAAAAACAGTCCAAGAGAAATAAGCACGGTGTGATTATTTTTTTTAAGTCTTACCATTTGGTATTTATCTGGTTTCATATTGTGATACAAATGGTTTTTTACTCATGAAGATTTAAATGAGCACATGCTTAAAATACAGCTCATATTAGCTATTTTTTACATGAAGGAAGTGCTTGGACATGGGAGAAGAAGCAATTGGAAAAATGATATAGATATACAGAAAGGCAATGTTGAAGACTGTTTTTATTAAAGTGGTTTAAGAATGCCCCTCATTGTCTCCGTTTCTATGTTAATTTTCTCCTCCCCTCTCTCCATTTCTCTCAAAATGGTCAGAAAACATTGGACCAGCTGCTTATTATCTTCTGAGTGTGAGCATTAAGAACATTTTCAGGAAACAAAATTAGGGTAGGATGAAAGGAGTGATAAAATTTCAGTCATGAAAATGAATAAATGCAAACTATAGGCAGTAGTAAAAGAACTCTAATAACCATTGCTGGGAAAGAAGACACTACATATTAATAAAATGCCTTTCTTTTTAGTTTGAAATACCATCTTCTCAGTGCTGGTAACAATTATAATGGGCATTTTCAGTACTTTAGAGTGTACACAGTGCTTTTGAAAGAGCTTTATGAGAGTACCCGCTGCTCCATTGCTGCTGTATTAAACTCAATGGGCTTGTTTCAAAGATGCATGGGTAACATATGGAAAAGGGGGTCATTTTTTTTAAAAAAAAAGACATAGTCAACCAAAGGAAATCATCTACCTATTGAATGTTGATGTTTTGCATGGGGTAATTTTTAGTGTGCCATTTCCTCCCATCTCAATTTTTAAGAGCTTGAACATGACTCACCTCTCAGTAAAGATGTGGTGATTAAAAGCCTAAGGGTGGAAATAGATTTCCATACAAATGTAAGATTGATTCACATGGTCTTCTTAGTGTTGTGAAGCAGGGGTTGCAGGTGACCTGAACATCATGCTATCTGGATACCATGTTGCTCCAAAGAACCAGAAGAGTAAGGAGTCAAATCTGGTGACATGGAGTGACAATTAGTAGATCTTGCATCTGATAATCTCTTTGTGTACAAAAAAGATTGTGTAAATTAGTGTTACCTTATGTCACAAATGGCAAAACACATCCCTTGACCAGTCCAAGGCACCAAGATGCAACTGTGACCAGAGTTTTGGACCTTGTGTCTCAAGCTGCAAACCAGGGGCTCACTGCTGCTGTTGAGCATGGATCAGGGAGCATCGGTGTCTCCCACTGGGAGTACAGTCAGGGTGCCATCCTGGGGGGCAGTAGAGCAATAAGAGCAAGAAGCAAGGAGCCGGTGCAAGAAGGGAGCCCTTGAACCGGCCTCACCCCTGGGGTCATCAGAGCCCTTGGAATGCTGGAGCAGGTGGGCCTGGAGGGAGACGCAGGAATGGTACTGTAGCATGGGGTTGGCAGCCCAGCACCGGTCAACCTTGGCCTGTGAGCTTTAATCACCTCAGGATCTGGGCTGACAGCCATGCAGGCTGCTCAGC
Source organism: Euleptes europaea (assembly GCF_029931775.1). Lineage (NCBI taxonomy): Eukaryota > Metazoa > Chordata > Lepidosauria > Squamata > Sphaerodactylidae > Euleptes > Euleptes europaea. Next base: position 51,359,222 of record NC_079314.1, read on the forward strand.
CATCAAGGAGTTGCACCTATTCTTGGAGACTCAGCAGCTTGAGGAGTTGCACCTGTTCCTGATCAGGGTTTTCCTGATAAAAGCAGCCAGATAAGTATAAACCACCATTGAAGCAACTTGTCTATAACCCTTGTGTGCTTTCTGGTGTTCTGTGCCTTGCTGTAGACCTCAGTGTATTTTGACTTTCTGGACCATGACCTGGCTTGTGCACATCACTTCTGGGTTTACCCAGAAGTGACGTGGACACTCTGGCAACCTCAGCTAAAACTCTATGGAAACCATAGAGTTTTGGCCGAGATCGCTAGAGTCTCCACGTCACCTCCAGGTAAACCCAGAAGTGACGTAGGCGTGTTGTGCGGGGTGTGTACGTGTGCTGCACCAGGCGCACACGCACATCGCACACTGCAGCCACACCCCGGGAAAGCTCCCGCTGGTGGAGCTACAGTGCCTAGCAAGCCTAACCATTATATCTAATAGGCCAATTGTTCCCAATAGGCATTCCTGTCATTCATTTTAATACATTCCCATAATAACAGACCAACAGAAAAGATGAGGAGGGTTGCAAAGGAAGCTACTTTAAACAGGCCACAACAAGGAAGGATGACAAATGCCGAATTTTCAGTGGAAAGGTAAGAAATTTTTATTGCCAGCCAGTATCAGTAAGAGTAAAAGAAATGCAGATAGTTTTTTTTTTTTTTTTTTTTTTAATGCAGTGGCCAGCATGAGCTTTCCTGCTTGGCTGCTGCATGGCTCCCATTTCAGGAATCAATGGAGAGGCATCTGAGAGGCATCTACTTTGGGGGTTTGTAAAATTGAGCCTCTTGGTCCAATTCACTTGAAACTTTGGGGGTCTTTAGATTCAAGGGAGGAGTATGCAAATTTGGTGCAATTATCATTATAAACAGATGCCCTAGGCATTATATACATTGCCCATTGAAAATAATGGTCTGTGCCTCTGAAATAACATGGATATGAATCCAGAAACAGTAATGCTTTACCTGGAAATAAGCAATCATAGTAAAACATTTTCCCCAAAGGCCAGATCCAAAGTTATAATGATTTTTTTCCTCAATGCACACCCCTAACAAGTATCTTGCTGTGTGCATATGCTCTCTGTATTTGTATTCTTGTCTAGGTAGCAGGGGTTAGAGGAGAACTGACTTTGGAATGGGTTGTCTGGCATGAAACACTACATTCAGGTTAGCAAAACAAATGAATGCACAATAACAGGCCATGCATAGTGCTTATTTTACATGTTGTCGTTTAACAGAGCCACAGATCTTTGCTATTATTTCATAATTGCACTGTTATGCCTTTAAACTCCTAAAGGACTGTGGCTCAATGGTAGGGCCTCTGCCTTATACGTGGAAGGTCCTAGGTTAAATCCCCAGGATCTCCAGCCAAAAGGATTATGCAGTAGGTGATGTGAAAGAAAGATCTCTCCCTAAGATCCTGGAAAAGGGCTGCCTGTCAGAGTAGTCAGTACTGACCCAGGGTTTGATTCAGTATAAGGCAGTTCCATGTGTTCATATGTTCAAAATATTTTCTAATGAGCTGTAGCTTTGGCTACATAGAAAAAGGCCCTGTACTTAAGCCCCACCCCAGGGCTAATTAAGTTTTGATTAATGAGTGCTGGGAAAGAACTGGCAAGCCTAGAGAGAAGAGGAGGTAATTAACCTGAAAACAATGGAACAAAAGAGAAATAACAGGAAAAAGCAAGACCTTTGTTTAAGACATATGAGAATCTTTGCCACGGGGACAGATTTTTATGTGGAATATATCACTTTATTTACGGCTGCAGGAACTCATTTCAATACTTTTTGCAGCTGAATGTGGGAAAAGAAAGCACTGAACAGAACAAAAAAGGTTGTAATGTGGAATCATCATGACTTGAGTAACTCTGGAAAATAGGTCTGCTGGAGTAACACTAGATGTAACAAGAAGATTGGGGTGTGACTAAATTGCAATCACCATTTTAGAAAGATTCCAGCAACCTGGCAACCCTAATCCTAAGGCTATTGTTCAGACCTTTTTTCAGAAAATGAACAACATTACCCTATGTGGATGGGATATCATACATGTTGCTGAAACCTGCTCCATGTTGAGTATCCCTTCCATATCCCAATAGATTATAGTTACTGAAATACATAACCTGATATCATGCACACTTCCATTCATCTCCAAATTATTGCCAAGGGTTGATGGCAATTGCCCACCAGTCCAGCAGCCTGCTTGGAGCAGTAGCTGCACAAGTGACGTGCTTACTTTGCTACTGCATTTAGTCCTGGAAGTGCCACATCACAAAGGGGCCCTTTACAACTCAAACCACTAAACGGGGTGGGTGGGTGGGTGGGCTTGATGAAGTGGTGCTTCCAAGACTAAACCCAGCAGTGACAGAAGCATGTCATGTGTGACCGCCTGCCCTGCCCCCCCCAAACTCCCGCCAGTGGACAGGTAGGACCTGGCAACCCTACATAGGATTGCTTCCCCACTCCTGCACCCTTTTGACCCAACAGTAACTAATTATCCTAGTGCTGCTGAAGGAAGGCAGTGAAATCATGTATTGTCTAGTCTGACTGGTAAGCTTATTTGTTTTCCTGCAATCAAAAGTTAAATGTTTTATGATATTTATTATGAAATGCTTTACTTGTATCCATAGTACAGCTGATGAAACTATGTTGCTTAGATAAACGATTAACCTATGAAGATCAGAATCTAAATTTAAGATTTCTACTGGACCAAATTTAGCAAGCGCTAAGCCCCTTGGGATGGATCTTAATATGAGGTTGCATCTACACTTCATTGTAGCACGGCTAATGTAGCACGGTTGCACTGCAGCAATAATTTGCAACTGGATTTTCTTGTATGGACAAGAGAATCCCTGAGATGAGTGATTGCTGTGACACAACAATAGTGTAAGATCCAACTCCGTGGGGATGTAGCCATAGTGTTGTTTGTAATGGACTAATGGAGCCTTGTAGTAGTATGTCACAGAGAAAAGTCAGAAAAGTAGAGGCTGCAAAGCTAATAATGAGAACATACCAGCCTTGGGGTTCAGTATAATAAAAAGGCATTAAATTGAATGAGAAAGATTGCAGTCAGTTTTCTCATTGTTCTATCACCATGGTAGGTACTTTAAAGGTATGTTAAAAAAATGATGAGGTCTTTGCCCTGAGAAACAGTCCGCCTACTTAAATGTTTTGTGCAGATACATAACTAGCTTGAAAATGTCATGGCAGGATCTGCTTGACACATCCACTCTTCATACAAAGACTGAGACCGCTGGAGTATGATTTACAGCCAAAGGTTGAGGTGGAGTCAGTTTTCAATATGGCAATCTTATTATTTTAAATGTGTCATGGAGAGTACTCATATAGTAGTTGTGGTGAGTGGTACTAATGGCAGGATGAATCAGAGGGCTCTGTGGAATCGAGCTAATTTCTCGCTGTTTTTGGTACTGAACAAATGGTGCTATTTAAGAATAAGCTATAGACAGTTCAGTGTCATCAGCTAATAGACATCAGTGGGCAGGATGTGAATAAGGAGTGGTGGGGATCTCTCTATGACAGGTTCTTATTTAATCTTTTCCTATTAATTGCTGTTGATCAATGCAGCATAGTTCAGGTTATGTAAGAATAGGAAAAATAACCACACTAGCTCTTTGTTTCAGTTCCTTTGATGTATGCTTGTAAAACTAGGCTTCGAATCAAAACTAAATACTTAATATAATCCTCTTTAATGGCTACAAGTAAAAACTAGGTAGGGATATCAGAACTCTGACATGGCCATGGGGACAACATTTTCCGTATGAGTAGTGTTCGAAAGGGACTTTCTGATCCCTCATAAAATAAAGAGCATAATCTGCAACTGGGGAATCTCAATCACACTCCAGTTCAACTGACGTTCTCCTTGCAAGTTGGGTTTGATACACTCTTCATCTGAGTGCAACGAGTTGAAAACCTGTTGTATTTTTTTGGGGGGGGGCAAGGCAGCTGGGCATGAGCAATCCCATACTGCTTTGATGAAATAATCAGACTGTTAATGAATTGATCACTTGAGCTGTGACTTCCTTATCACCATAAAAACACCCCTACGAGTTGCCCAGGCATCTCTTAAACAAACTCTAGTAATACCATAGGAAGGACTAACCATATGTCTTATGAGAGAATTAGCCAAAGGAGAAGAGGAAGAAGAAATGGTTTTTATACGCCGACTTTCTCTACCACTTAAAGAAGAATCAAACTGGCTTACAATCACCTTCCCTTCCCCTTCCCACAACAGGCACCCTGTGAGGTAAGTCTGGCTAGTAGTAATAATATGTCTATGTGGTACTCCAAAATATATGGACATATAGCTTCATTCCTCACTTATTTTCTGCTGATCAGCAGATGGTCAACCATTCAAAAAAGACTTCGAGACAAGTCTTTCTCCGTGACATTACTGTGGATTGAGCTTGTGATTCCATCATTACTCTACAAATTAAACATTTTGGGTAAAGCAGAAACCATGTGAAAATGTTTCGGGTATGATTTAATATTGCTGAAAATGTTTGGTAACCTTGGCCCATGACCTAGCTTTGCCATGCTTGCTTATACTACAGTGCCTTAACCAACATGCCATGTAATGTTGCAGGTGGTTGGAGGTATTGATGAATATCAGTTGGCCCAGTAACAGCAAAATACAACCAAATTGAAACCTGGTGGCAAAAAGGTATAATACTGTACTATGTTAGAGACCTTGATAGCCACTTTGCTTAGGAGGTCATCCTAATAAATGATCTAGGTAGTTTTTCCCCTTTAAATAAAAAAAAGAAAGACTTAAGGGTTATTTTTAAAATTTTAGCGGTTTTGTTAAAGGTAAACTGAGAACAAGACTTTTTAAAGAACAAACTTAAAAGGTTTTGTCGCTTTTCCTCCTTATTTATTTTTCTCCCCTGCAAACCACAGATACTGCCTGGGTCTTCCATTTCAATACTATTGACAGACAGGAGATCATATAGATAACATTCTGACCTGGAGTAGGTCATGGAGATAAAATAAACACCTTCAAGTGCAGACCCACTAATCTTTTTGTGTGTAATGGTTGCTGTTTGCTGTGTACTTAGGTGCCTTTAGACCTTTGCATGCTAAGAAGTTGACTTGGTGTGCTTCTTTTAGTTCAGATACTCAGCTGAGGTTAATCAATACAAGTTAAGGCTAACTGAATGTAATACATAAAATTGTAATGAATAATTTTGGGGCTGTTCATAACGAATGCTTATTTGGCCTCAATCACAGCCAGATGTGTATTTTGCAGACCATGCAAGTGCTTTCTCTTTCCTGCATCTACATATCTTGCTTCCTTTAATAATGTATTTTCTCTCTTGCAATGGCTGTATGTTTTTGACCTTTCACTGTCTGAATTTGATTTTTCTTTATGACTGGACAGTCAATGGAAAGAATATTCCAACATAAATAAAAGAAGGAAAGAATGCTGAAGTTCCATTCTAAGCATATTGACTTCAGTGGACTTAAAAGGGTGCAATTCTGCATAGAATGGGGCTGTAAATATGGCATTAAAAAAAGTATTCACTGGCCTCCAAACCTTAAGGAGAGAAGATAGGTAAAGAACTTCAAGGGACTTGATTCCAGCACTGAAAGAGTCCTGCTCTGGGCAGCCACTGAGCACAACGTCTGGTCTAAAGGGATCCAGGAAGGTCTCTTCAGAACATCTCAATAGGCACAGGGTTGCATATGGAGAGAGTTATTTTGGAAGGTCAGTTGAAACCACATATGTTTAGGGATTTTGCCATGATCTTACACTGTTTGACATGGCGAGATTGTGAGCTGATCGGGGTATGTTTGAGTTGCACAGGGCAACTTGAACAGCTGCTAAGCAAGCTTGCAGCTGTCTATTAGTCAGAAATAGGGATAGAAGCAATGGTTGTGGCTTCCTCATTGCAAAAGGGAGAGAAGAGCCCATTTCTCCACCCCCCTATCCCTCCAAGCCGGAGAAGAATGAAAAGAGAAGGGAAATCAACTGAGCTTGTGCTCACCCACCCCACACTAATTATGATGCATGTCAGCAAGTCTGGGATACAGCAAAATTTCCAGGATGGGAGATCTAAAGAGCCAGCTCATCACCTGGGAGTTGGCTCCTGGTTTCCCCATAAAATAACTTTGCTGGTTACAGAGCAAAATTTCTGCAGGAGGGCATAGGGTTGCCAGGTCCCTCTTCGCCACCAGTGGGAGATTTTTGGGGTGGAGCCTGAGGAGGGGGGGTTTGGGGAGGGGAGGGACTTCAATGCCATAGAGTTCAATTGCCATAGTGGCCCTTTTTCTCCAGGTGATCTGATTTCTATCGGCTGGAGATCATTTGAATTAGCAGGAAATCTCCTGCTACTACCTGGCAGTTGGCAATCCTAGCAGAAGCTGACTGTAAGCTGATCCCTCATCAGCTGGGAAATCAGCTTCCAGTACATCCAAGTAGTGTGTTCTTGCAAATCCAAATCCAAATGTGAATAGGTTGCAAACAGCTGACCAGTCTGTCAATTAATTGGCTGCCTCATCACCACTAGCAGACAGGAATGGAGCTGAACTGGAAGATATTTAAGCATCCCTACATAGGTTTTTCAAGTAGGTGCTTTTTTCCTGAGACTGGTTTACTTTCTGTGATGAAAACATCCCCATCTGGCAACCTTTGATGTTTTGTTTTGTTTTTTGCTTTGCTAATTTAGCTTTGGCCCTGACCGGAATGGCCCAGGCTAGCCTGATCTCGTCAGATCTCAGAAGCTAAGCAGGGTCAGCCCTGGTTAGTATTTGGATGGGAGACCACCAAGGAATACCAGGGTTGCTGTGCAGAGGAAGGCACTGGCAAACTGCCTCTGTTAGTCTCTTGCCATGAAAACCCCAAAAGGGGTCATCATAAGTCGGCTGCGACTTGACGGCACTTTACACACACACAAATTAGCTTTGTGAAACATGGAAAGAACTCATATTTGGGTAGTTTTATTTCCTTGCTTACTGATTAGAGTAGTGGTCTTATATTATTTCTTGGGAACTAATGATGAGTCTGTTGCTCTTTTGGAAACTAATGATGAGTCTGTTGCCTGGAACTGTGGGGTATGTAACCTGGATGAAAACTGTATATGAAGGATGGAACTGAACTGCGAGAAAACATGCACTACGATAAGAATGAAAGGGAGATGCTGAAGCTCAAAAGTTGTGCATGTGTGCCCCTATTTTTGTAAACAAATAATTTAGACATGCCTATAATGGATCCAAACATTTGTTAGGGCAAGTGTTCAAAAGGAAAAAAAAGTGTTCAAAAGCTATCTTTCTGCCAATTCTCACATTATGGAGCACACAGGTTGGGTCACCCAATGTGAGTTCTTTTCAGTTCCTGCAACTCTCATGCATGCTTTGGATTGGGACTGAAGCACATGTGGAGAAGGGCCTTCAGCCTCCCCAACATGAAACAAGTCTAAGGGGGCACTATCTGGCTTGTTGGAGAAACCCTCGTATATCCTAGGGGACAATCAAATTTTTTCCCAATGGGTCAAATAGTTCCTTCTCCACATGTACCATGCTCATGATCTGAATTGGTCACCATGCACACAAGAACTCACAGCTCACATCTGACTGTTACAAAGGGACTCCAGGGCCAACCTGCGTGAATCAGCCACAAGCAAATACAGCTAAAATACATGCACTTCTTTTGCATAGGGCCCTTACTTGTGCTGGTCTTTATGTCTAGAACAGCTAGATGAAGCATTTCATATTTGTGGAATTTCCTTTTCCTTTTCCAACCTTTTCCTTCTTAAATGGCTATATCATCTCATACGCTGTAGTATTTCCTGGTATAAATCAATCAATCCATCACTTCAGCCAAGGAGGGGGATCCTTTTAATTTGTGTTGCTGTGTTATTATTTTACATTCATAACAAAACACACACGTGAATAATTTAAATTTGTACATAATCCATTCTTTGTGTTTGTGCTATGAAATGTCTTGTTTCATTTCTTTTGATTTATCCCAGATTTGTATTTGATCTGCTTGAGAATTAGGAGATAAATCCATTCTAATAAAAAAGCACATGTTTTAACTTCATTGCACCATGCTGCTGGCTGCTTTGGGATAATTTGTATAACACTAATGATCTATTTCCTTGCACGTGTTATGCTTCCCTTGTGTAACATCTGTGGATAATCTTTCCATCTAAAGCTATGTTGAGAATGTACGAAGGGAAATATCAGTATTTCATAAAACCAATGCATGCAAATGTTACACAATTAATGACAGGTTTTCTTTAAAAAAATCAAACAGAAGGCATAAATAACCACCCATATAGCAAGGGGTTCAATTTGTTCAGATTGCTTTTCTCTGTAATTAAATCTCAGCTCATATTTACTACTTACAACTTACACTAAATTATATATCAATAAAAGCCAATGAGTTGTCTTTTTATAAATAGCAGCTATATGTCCAGATGCCATTATATTGAAATGGAATGGAATTAGATTATTTTAGTTCAGGGATTCTGTGCAACTGGAATTTTGATTTCTGAGGACGGGTTCGTCTCTTTCCTTAGATTTTCATGTTTCTGAGTATTCTGTTCTTGCGTGATAATTAACTGTTGTTCATTGATCCATGACTGTGGTTAGCACTAGATCTTACTTTTCCAAAATTTTATTATGTTATCTTCATCTTTGACAGCAAGCTTGCCTCTCAAAAGAAAGATTATTTATGTGTCCCCACAAGTACTGAGATGCAACATCATGTTTCCTAAACAACTTTTTCCAGGAGTTCCCTTGTATTAGTTGCTTCCTTCAGCTTTCCTATGAGGGCTAGGCCATGCGATTTATCTACTCTTCCATACGGCTCTGTTCTTGAATCTGTAATAACATAGAGCTGGTTGAGTTGTGTATGTATATATACATGGGTGTATACTTTTGCACAGGCATGTGCACACCTGTTTGACAGTGAAATCATGACGCTTTAAGTAATTCTCAAATATATGAAAGCTCTGAATCAGCTATGATTAAACTAGGGTTGCCAGGTCCCTCTTCACAACCAGCGGGATATTTTGGGGGCGGAGCCTGAAGAGGGCGAGGTTTGGGGAGGGGAGGGACTTCAATGCCATAGAGTTCAATTGTCAAAGTGGACATTTTTCTCCAGGTGATCTGATCTCTATAGGCTGGAGATCATTTGAATTAGCAGGAGATCTCCTGCTACTACCTGGCAGTTGGCAACCCTAGATTAAACCTAAGGTTCCCAACACTACCTTGGCAAATTCTGGGATATTTTGAAGGCAGTGTCTGGGGAAGGTGAGGTTAGGGGAGGATGGGACAACAGTGACATCACTTATGGATGATGTTCAAGGAATTTCCTGTAATTAGGGCTGTCAATTCGGTTCGGTCCGAACTGAAAATCAACCGAATTTCCCCTGATTCGGTGATTTTCAGTTCGGACGGATCCGAACTCAAATCTGGCGAGCAACCGGGGGGGCCGAATTCAGCGAGTTCGGGAGTTCGCGAATAAATTCGGACAATTCGGGCCCCCCTTCAGGGGAGCCCGCTGAAAGGCGCGGGCTGCCCTTTAAACTGATCTGCGCCTCCCAGCTGGGAGGCTCAGATCAGTTTAAAGGGCAGCCCGCCTCCCTTCAGCGGGCTCCCCTGAAGGGAGGCGGGCTGTCATTGAAACTCATCTGTGCCTCCCGGCGGGAGGCGCAGATGAGTTTCAATGACAGCCCGCCCCCCTTCAGGGTAGCCCGCTGAAGGGAGGCGGGCTGTCATTGAAACTCATCTGCGCCTCCCGCCTGGGAGGCGCAGATGAGTTTCAATGACAGCCCGCCCCCCTTCAGGGTAGCCCGCAGAAGGGAGTCCCTGAAGGAATCCCTGAAGGCGCGCTTCGGCCGAATTTTCCCCCGAACTCCGGATCCCCCCGAATTACCGGGGATCCGAAGCGGGGGAGTTCGGACTTCGGCCCGTACCGACCCCACAAGGGTCAAATTCGGCCGAATCCGAACTGTACCGAATTTTTTTTTTTGACAGCCCTACCTGTAATCTCTATCGTAAAAGTCATACAGACATGAGGAAATCCCTAGAATGTTACTATGAAGATTATTTTCTGGCCACATATTCTCCTGTTCCTCAATAATGATGTTGGGGGATTGGGGTCAAGGGTAGGGGTTTATCCACCATGGGCAGGCAAATGGCAAGACTACAGAATCCCCAATATAATTAAGATAACATTTCAACTTTTCAGTTGCATAACAAGGAAACCTTTAGATTTTGGTTACAGTGTGAAGTAAATCTACTGATGATATTTCTATCCTCATGCCATATCCAGGATGAGATTGTTATCCTTTCACTGCTAGTTAACATGTAGTCACATCACTTTTTAATATATATATTTACTGTTTTCAAAATACTAGATCTGTCAATATGCCAAAATTGCTGCAGAGGAGGCAAGTTACATTTGCTGGAGAGACAGCTGTCTTTTGCTGAGAGGGATTCTAATAATTGCTGTTAGAAATGCAGCAGCACATGAGGGGGTAAAATGTGCAGTTATTTGCTGAACTTGGAAAAAAGCTTCAGTAGTAGTTGTTTTGGCTGGGTAAACCTGGTTCTGTCCCCAGGACTGTTACCACACTTGAGTTCACCTCAGCCTGCTGATTCTTCACATGCCAAACTTGACGATCTGCTCTCTCAGGTTGCTCAGAGGGCTCTTTGTTCTCATTACAGCTGCTCACAGCTTTCTTTTCAGCAGTCTCCCATAGAAGCTCATCCCACACAAAGTCCCTGCATCATCTCTGGGGCTGTATAGCTACTTGAAACTCCAGGCCTCTCTTTTTATCTCAGCTGGTGCACGCTTACTGAATTCTTCCTCTCCCTGCTGAGCATATGTTTTTATTGCCTAGGTAACAGGCATATTATCACCTATTTTTTCTTCTGTGGCACAACATGTTTACAATATACCTATAATGACCAGCTTACCCACAGCCTCAACATGTAGATTGTATACTCAATCTATAGGAATAAACTGTGGTTTCAGACACATGGACCTTTTAATATGAATTGAGACATTTATGTATAGCTTCCTATGTATTCACAGTTTCCACTTCCTTCACAGTGAGTAGAGTGCAAGAATCTGCAGAATCTTAGAGATATAAATAAAATCCATCTAAATCGCCTGGGGCTCTCTGAGACAAGACAAATCTATTTGCAATTGACCATCTGTTAGCTTGACAACAAATGGCTTCCTGAGAGAAGAAGGGTTTCACAGTTCTCACACAGATGTAAATTGAGTTTGCATTCTAAAAAAGGTAAAGGTCCCTCCCCTGGGCAAGCACCGGGTCATTCCTGACCCATGGGGCGACGTCACATCCCGACGACGTTTTCTAGGCAGACTTTGTTTTATGGGGTGGTTTGACGGTGCCTTCCCCAGTCATCTTCCCTTTACCCCCAGCAAGCTGGGTCCTCGTTTTACCGACCTCGGAAGGATGGAAGGCCTACTTTTCATATTATAGAGAAGAAGGTTTCAGTCTATTCAGAATTACTTAGGAATAAGGAGGGGTAGATTTCAGGGTGGGCACAGCCTATTCTGTTATTACTTCAGTTTGGGTTGTGTTTAACTGTTCACATCTGTTAGGTTAATAGAAAATAATATAAATATATTGAAAATTAAATTTCAGTTTATTTTTGTAATGTATTTTAATCTTTGTGATTGTGGCACATTGAACTAGTTTGAACTATGATAGATTTATAGTGATAGTTTTATATCATTTTCCTTCTTTTTAGAATTCTACCCCTGGGTGTAAGAATGGCTGAAGAGATGTATTTCTAAACAAACCTGTATGGAATCTAGCAATAAAGCACTGTAAGATAAAGACAGAATCTATCACTTGCTGTAAGATTATCCACTGCTATGGAGTTCCCACTAATGTATTTTGGTCCCAACTCGACTATAGATATTTGTAACTAAGGCAGCAACTTCCTTAGATTGAAGCCCTTTGTTTATAATGGGACTTATTTCTGAGAAAGTGTATTTAGGATTGTGGTATAAACGTCCTTGAAACCAACAGAAGTTGTTTGTGACACACATAAGTCTCATGGCTGCCAAGAGAAAGTGAGTTTGACTAATTTTAGTTGAATCAGTGCCCTCATTTTCCATTCTCAACTTGTATTCTCAGTTGCCAATGATTCCTTCATAAAAGACTGCCTAAAAAAATTGAGTCAGTTTGTTTTACCAAGGAACATAACCTGTCAAAAATTAAGTGTTACAACGTATCACATTCTAAATAGCAATTAAACATTCTCTTTACCTTTGGGCTAGAAAGGTTAGCAATGTCTGGAAACAAAATGTCCCTAGCAAGGCAAAGAGATATGCATTGTTACTAAAGAACATGTCAAATGTTATAGATTCAGTAAGATAAAGTCCCTTCAGTTTTAGATAAGATAAAGGTATAGAATAAGCTACATTATTAGAATCTCCATGTTCCCTTTGTCAATCCACTGCACCCATTTTGTAGAGCTTACCGGGAAATTAAATAACCTTGACTGACAACTGACACATTAATTGCTTTTGAGGGAGCACACCTTCAAAAAGTAGTAATTTAAAGGCTTCTGCTTTGGTGGAAGAACCAGTTTGCAGCAGCATCAGTCAGGGTTTTGACATGTAACTTTGCACTTGCAATTTGGTTAATAAAGAATCACACTCAAATCCTGAGAGAGAGTTTCCCTGAAGAGAAACCTAGATGTCTTTGTGAAATTAAGATGACTTTGATAGGGACATGTAATGAATGTTTAAATGAATTATTAACCTTTCATGCCATTGCTGGGTGCAACTGTGAGACAATTCATCATTGTACTGTCATAAACTGCAAAAAGGTGACTATTCTAGCAAAATTCATTTCCCAAAACCTTTATTTTCTACCAGTCTTCAGTCCCAAAAAGCAGTCATTAAAAAATAAGGAAAAGTATATATTTGATGTATAAAATTGTAAGTGATCAAAAGTTAATTTATTCACATTAACCCCAATACGAACTTAATTAGGCAAATAGTAACTGATTGAGATAACTGTCTAGCCACATTGTATATTTGTTACTTTCTTGGGCAGCCCATTCCTGGGGGGGGGGGGGAGGTAGATCCACAGTGGCCAGGAGGTGTGCAGCCACGCCACCTCCTCCGAGGCTTCCCGGCCACCGCGGAGGGGGGGAGAAGCTTTTTTAAAAATAATAAAAAGAATAACAGGGGGAAATGCCTCATTGCAAACAGCGAGGCTGCACCACCGAAAAAGGCGGCACAGCCATGCTGCAGCTTAAGGGGGCATTTTTGGAGTGAAAGGGGTTAGGAAGCTCACTAATGTCAGCTCTGCCCCTTGGAATGCCCTGGGAATGCCCTCTTACACCGGCGCAGCCTGCCACTTCCGGGATTTAGGTCCTGGCATGGCGGTGTAGGCAGCAAAGGCCCGTGCCACTTCAGGGCGCCCAGGCACTGGCATGTGTGCCACCTGGGATAGTATAAGTGCCCATTATCCCAGGTTAAACGGCCACTTATGCTGGCGCAGAGTCACGCCGGCTCCTATGGAGCTTCACCCCCCCCTCAAGAATGAGCTGTTATTAAGGAAGTCTATAGAGCACATAGGCTTTTAGACAAAATAATATAATAATAATTAAAATACAATAAAGAAGGATCATTTATCATTTTTTAAAACAAATATTACATACATATTTTATAATCAAATTAAAATTGCAGTTAAAATAGCTGCAGAATCACAGGATATTTAACTAGGCACTGTTAATGGCAGTAGGTCAAATTTTTAATGCGGCCGTAATACCGTGGCATTATACCCTGCTGAGGTTACTTTCCTCCCCAAACCTTGCTCTCCTAAGGCTCCACTCCCAACCTCCAGGAATTTCTCAAATCCAACCTGGAGCTGGCAACCCTAAGGGGGAAGTGATCTCTGCAGTTGGGTGATCTATTGTGATTCCGGGAAAGCAGCTGCCACTGTTGCTGTGGAGCAAGGAGGAAGCAGGGGGGCAGCTGTGAGTATTGCCGCCCATGCTGCTGTTGTGGGAGGGGGACAGGAAACAGGTGGCAGGCTGGCAGGGTGTTCGGAGGCAAAAAGAGTGGTGGGGTGGACAGAGAGAAAAAGAGTGATGATATGGGGGACAGAAATAGAAAGTGACAGGCATGGAGGGGAGAGAGAGTAATAAAAGTGTGACAGGAGGGAGAAAGAGTGAGAGCATGAGAGAAGCAGGGGGAGTGGTGAGGAAGCAAAGGTGGGTGGGTGGAATGGGATCCCAGAACTGTACACAGTATTCCATATGTGGTCTCACTATAGATTTGTAAAAGGGCAGTACGATAGCAACATTCTTATTCTCTATTCCTTGTCTAATTATGGCCAGCATGAAATTTACCTTTTTCACAGGGGCCGCACACTGGGTTGACATTTTCATCAAACTATCCACTACCACCCCAAGATCCCTTTCCTGGTCTGTCGCTGCCAGCACAGATCCCATCAGTGTATATGTGAAGTTGGGATTTTTTGCCCCAACATGCATCACTTGTCCACATTGAAACTCATTTGCTATTTTAATGCCCATTCCTCCTGTTTGAAGAGATCCTTTTGAAGCTCTTCACAGTCCAATTTTGTTTTAACCACCCTAAATAACCTGGTGTCATCTGCAAACTTGGCCACCTCGCAGTTCACATACATCCAATTTCCAGAGCATTTCTCCTCCCTTTTGCCACAAGATTAGGAAGACATCCACTTGATCTCTTGGGTTCACTGCATGTATAGAAGTTTCTTATGGCAATTGTATGACTCGGCCCTGAGTACTTCTTTATTGAGAAATCATGAGTTAACATGAGTTTCAGCTTGGAAAATATTCACAGCAAAAATGAAATTGCTTTTCTTACAAAGCTCAGCCAAGGAAGCTTAAAAACAAAGTGCACATTGTTTCAAAAAACAAAGTGGGTACACCTGATATGCAATGCTTATATCCCTAAAGCATTGTGTAGTAGTCTACTGAGGACATGTTTCTTGGCCTGACCACAATGTTTTCATATGGAACTGCATTTTAAGGATTAGGAAAACAAAGCAGGGACACTTTCAAGTTGAGGAAGTAGGTGATGAGGCTAGATTACTTATCTGGTTAATTAGCTTTGGCTACTTTGCATGGCTTGTTATGGAACTTTCCAGACTTCTCTAACAAAGGAGAGATAACAAGGCACAGATGACATAGAAGAAGGCAGTATTGAATCAAATAAGAATTGGCAGGGAAGAGATAACAAATCTATTTCTAGGCCTCTAAACAACAGGCCCAAAGGGGGGGGGGAGTTAGCTAAAGGCGACACATTGATCACACACCTGCAATAGTCTCATTTCAAAAGAAAGCATTCTTGGTACTTGATATAAGACAACTCCACGAACTGCAATATGCACTATACTTTGATGAAACTAGGTATTCACACGACCCCTCCAGTAAGGATTGCCTAGCTACCCATGTAGTAGGAATAGGTTGCCAGGCCCCTTTGCTCCACTGATGGGAGCTTTGCAGGAGTGTGGCTAGGGGCGTGTGACACGCACCTCCCGCCCCCCGCATGATGTACCAACATCACGGGCACTCTAGCAATCTCTGCTGAAACTCTATGGTTTTCATAGAGTTTCTGTGGAGGTTGCCAGAGCGTCTGTGGCGCTTCCAGGTAAACCTGGAAGCAACACCGGCACATCACATGGGTCACTCACATGCATGTCGTGCGCCTTTCCCTGGCTGTGAAAATTAGATTGTAATTTAGGGGTGAGGAGAATAAAAAACCAAGCGTACTTCCAAAACTGGGTATATCTGCTCTGTAAACAACCATAAATGTAATAAAAACATATATGAAATGAAAGTAACTCCATTTGGTTTACAGCATCTTATTGATCATCATTATTATCATTATCACCAAAGCAATATTTGAAAATGTGTATTAATTATAATATGTAAGTCTCACCTTTCCCTTGTGGTGCAAGACAACCTAAAACCCCAAGATTTAAAACATACAAAATACAATAAAACCCTCCCAATGCCTACACCTCTAACCCCATTAAACCTTTAACTACATCTCTAACCCCCTCACCAATTAAAATGGTCTTGCAGTGCCTCCTGAAATCTTCTAAAGGTGGTACTGAAAAGGGGGGATAGCTTCTAATATATTGAGGAAAATCATTAGGAAAACTGATCTTTGGATGTGAAACCTTACTATAGTAATAGAGAGATATCCATGGGATTAGAAGTGCATCATTTTGAAGAGGGGAAACATTCTCCAAGGAGATGTAAAATTATTCTTCCCAGTTGGAAGGAATGACTTGACAAAGGTGCAAGGCAATTATTCTCAACAGGGAGTGTGGGTCCATTTGACACAATTCTGTGACAATTACATGACAAATGTTGCCCTTTGCTGAAATGCGTTTGCTCTTGTTATTTGTCATTTTCGCCATCATGTCAGCAATTTCAAATTTAAAAGTTAAATCATGGCAAATTGTCACAGTGGGTAGTTCAGACAGTGTTAGAACTACATTTATGTGATTGTTTTAGTAAATGGGTCATTGAAAAAAAATATTTTCTGCTCAGCTGAATGTTTGGCTGCAGGGGCAACAGCATATGAGTCTGAAATACAAAATTTAAGCTCTTCATGCAGAAATGTTGACCTTTCCATGATATATACTTAACTCAAATATTCTCTAACTTACCGCTGCTAAGAAAGTTGCCTCCAATAGGGAAATTCAAGTCCCTCCCCCCAGCATTATAATTGAAGTGAATAATAAAATTATACAAACCATTTATTACAGGTTTAGTATCCCCTAACCGGACATCCAAAAACTGGAATGACCTGAAAACCAGACTTCTAAGACAAAAAACGCTATTAATGAGGCAAATGACTCTGGAGGAAACATTTTAAAAAGCCATCCAGCAAAATGCCTCCTCATGCCCCAGAGGACCCACTTCCTGGTCTTCCAACTGCTTTTGATGTTTCTTCTCACCTAGACAAATAAAATATAGTGTACACAGCATTGCAGGTGGAAACTGAAAGCCATAAGAACATCAGAAAGGCCCTGCTGTATCAGACCAAGGCCCATTAAGTCCAGCAGTCTGTTGACACAGTGGCCAACCAGGTGCCTCTAGGAAGCCCACAAACAAGACAACTGCAGCAGCATTGCCCTGCCTGTGTTCCAAAGCACCTAATATAATAGGCATGCTCCTCTGATTCTACCATTGCTAGTTGGTTTGTTGTTTGTTGTTGCTTGTGTTTAACAGCTTATACTTAACTTTAATGAAATGTATAGTTGTATAACTATAAAATTGCATAACTTTAACATTTCCAATTAACATAATCCTTAGAATTTGTATGTATATATTATTTGCTGAAGCTAGCATCCGCCATGCAATACCATCCACTTACAACATACTGAATATATCTACACATTAAAGCCCCCTTTTCTTTTTTTACTCTACCAAACTTTGGTAGAATAATCTCTGTATATTCTGATTCATGGCTGGGTAATTAAATACCAGGAATTTTCATAATCCATTTGGAGGGAAGGCACATGCACTACATGGTTAGCAAAAAATGCTGCAGAGGGAAGCTGAAAATCTTTCACCACTTCCCTCCCCTACACATCCACTTAGGGGGTAGACCATAGAACCAGTGGCAGTAGAAACCAGCAGTTGTCACTTCTGGGAGACTTCTGATGTGTCCTTGAATTTCCCAGGTACTCAAAAGTCATTGCCACTAAAAAAGCCTCACTATCCCTGCAGGCTGATAAATTAGCCAGAGTAATAAACTCATTCCTTGAGAGAAGATTCCCTAATGGTCATTGGGGTTCCTGTAGCCTATTTCACTTTATGTATAACCAGATGTATTTCAGATGGGGTAGAATTTCTGTTGTGTTCATTCAAGCAAATATACATGTTCTCTACTGCACTCAGCTACTATGGGGATTCCAAGGGATTCCACTCTGCACCAAAAACTGAAGTAACTTGAGAATTGGGCTTCAGAGAAAAGAAATGATGGATCTTTATTGAAGATACACACATTGACTGTTTTTCCTACATAATGTTTGGTATGCTGGGGCTGAAATAATTTCTGAGTGCGCTCCAATACCAGCTATCAGGGTTTGGCACTTAGCTTAATAATGTCAGTCATGCAGGCAGAAAATAGGCATATACATTCAGGGTATTTTATTTGCAGTGCAACGGTAAGCAGAGTAGGGCTGTTGATTCAGTAAAAACCAAACTGAAAAAATTCCAAATAAATGCCAATTTGGTAAATTTCTGGTTCGGGTTTACCAAATCAACAAAACCCAGGAGGTTGGCAAAGCCGAATTTGCCATTCCCAAATATCCGGCTTTTTTAGCAACATCTTTCTGCAGCTCGGGGGGGGGGGGGGAGGGTGTGTGTGCAGGTAGAGGTCCCAAATTTTCAGGGTAGAATGAAGACTGAAGTCCAATGCATTCCTATGGGGGAATCTGGGCGACCCCTTCCAGACCCCATAACTCCGGACCCCCTGACCCAATCTTTAACAAACTTGGGGGTTCTTGCAAGGAGAGTCCCTTCAAGCTACCCTAAACATTTGGGACCTCTGCCTGCAAAAATGCGCCCCCCCCCCGAGCTGCGGAAAGCCTCAAATGGGTTTAAATGGTTTTAAATGGCCGAATTATTCGGGAATCCCGGATTTAAACCCGAATTCCCACCTATACCAGTATAGGGGAATTCGGCATTTGGGTTTTCCCAAATTAAAAAAAGGCCATTTAAACCCAATCCCAAATTTTCCTGATTTTTTTTCAACAGCCCTAAAGCAGAGTTACACCCTTGTATGCCCACTGAGTTCAATGGAGGAGGAGGAGGAAGAAGAGGAGGAAGAAGAAGAGTTAGTTTTTATATGCCAACTTTCTCTACCACTTAAGGGAGACTCAAACTGGCTTCCCTTCCTCTCCCCACAACTGACACCCTGTGAGGTGGGTGGGGCTGAGAGAGTGTCACCCAGCTGGCTTTGTGTGTAGGAGTGGGGAAACAAATCCAGTTCACCAGATTAGCCTCAACCGCTCATGTGGAGGAATGGGGAATCAAACCCAGTTCTCCAGATCAGAATCCACCACTCCAAACCACCGCTCTTAACCTCTACACCACGCTGGCTCTCTAAGACGGGTGCAATTCTGGTTAGGATTGCACTGCTATTTATTTAACAAATGTAAATACAAAAATTAAAAATTCCCAAAGTAATTTCAGCAATAGTAAAATACAACCTAAAACACAATATGTTGGGTCTAACCAGCTTTTCCACTGGTGACAAGGGGAGAAGAGTGGCCACTCAGGTGAGACTGAGTGAAAAGGGTGGCTGGATCCAATCCAATAAAACAGCATTACAGTATGAAAAGTGAACTAAATCTAGTTGCAAAATAATAATTAGATGGTAAAATAGTAAAATGGCAATAACAAAATAGAAAATTGTTATGGTGGTTGCCCTGATGGATAAGATGAACAGAAAACATCTGTTGGTCTTTGTGGACTTTTCAGTGGCTTTCACTACCAGCAACCATTTCATCCTCATGAACCATTAGGTTGGGATATAGTTAGATGGCAGTATTTTGTGGTGCCTTATTCCTTTGTGGCAGAAAATGGTGATAGAAATTTGCTGTTCTATAATATGGTATTGGATCATAAGTATGGCCCACAAGGTTCCATCTTGTCTTCCGTGCTAACATTAAATGGTTGGGTGAGATTGTTTGGGGAACTGGGATGTAATATCATCAGTATATTGATTTACATCAGGCTTTATTTCTCCTTTTCCTCTAATACAGGTATGGAATATGGGGTTCTGAGCAAATATCTAAATCTATGATAGACTGGATGAAGCTTACTCTAAACCAAATGGAAATGTTGATGGTTGGTGACTAGATAATCCTGGAGTAGTAGGATGGGGTTGATCCTACCCCATCCTACCACTCTACTTTATGTATTTATTAAAATGTATATATTTATTAAAATACATATATCCTATCATTCTTTTTGGTTCTGATTTGATGCCTTACTCCAGTCTGAGGAGCCATCCTTAAATTTTAATGGCTTTTCCATTGGAGAAAGAGCCAGTGAAACTGGAGGAAAACTATTTGGAGGGTGGTTTGTTCCACCCTGGTGTTTTATTCGATGGTGGGGTTACATGCCCCATTAAGGATCAGTCTTGAAGCTTGGGAAGAATTCAACAATTTGAAACTTTCACTATTTTATTTTTTTTGCCTGAATCTCATTCCATAGTTAAGCTTTCTTAACTGCCTTTAATAAGGAGAAATTTGGCTTCACCTCCACTGTCTTTTTACACATTTGAAGAATCAAGCATCTAAGTTAAATAGTAACATTTTTTTCTAACCTGACATCTTCTGACTACTCTTTTGTTACACTGATGACTGGTTAATCTTTGTTGAATAGTTGTAAATAAGGAAATAAATGCTTCATGCTACAAGAATTCACCAGTTTAAAATGTTTGATTTAAAGGAAAACCTTTTCTGTCACTCTGAGATTTCTGTCCTAGAATAATGTGCTGTCATCTTCAAACTTTACTAATTTAATTTATGCATCAAGACACATTACAATGGACAAAGGAAAAATTTTAAAATTAAGGGTGTGAAAGAGGTTATTTTAGTCAATTAAAATTTGGTGAAACTGTACAGCTTGTTTCTTTTAAAAACATAATTTGGATGAGAAGAATTTGGACCTCTTTACAAAGGTGAAATTTACAAGTTCAAACATCCCTATTTAAATATAATATTCAACAAAGGGGGGAAAGTGCCACAATCATTAGTCATCATTAGAATCAAATGGATGATTTTGAATCAATTGGTGAACCTTTATTTTCAAAAAAGCGAAGAACAAATTTACTTAATTATTTGCTATATTTTATAACGACACCTTCCACAATAATGATTAGGTTCATTTTCTCGCTATTATTTGCCATTGTTAGAATTGATGTTTTTGAGTCAGAATGCAAAAGTAGTTTACATCAAAGAAGTTAAGCAAAAGCAGGAATTGACCATCTACATTTCTCAGTGCTCAGGGAAATGTAGGCAGTCAATTCCTGCAGTTGCAGGCTAGACCTCTTTTGTTAGTGTGATGAGAATTAGATAACATTCTGTTCTTACCAAAACAAGAACCAAAATAAGAAGCCTGAGAGGGAATACCTGCTGAAGGGAATAAAAATATTGGAAACTGAGAATACCTATTAGATATACTTGTATGGGTGATTGCTGAAGAAAACAGAGCAAATAGCTAGGGCTGTCGATTCGGTTTGTCCCAAACCGAAAACAGCCGAATTTCCTCCGATTCGGCGTTTTTTAGTTCGGGATGAACCGAACTCAAAAAAAGGCGGGAAACGGGGGAGCCAAATTTGCCGACTTTGGGGTGTTCGGTGAATAAATCCGGCAGATTCAGGGTTCCTCCCCCGCATGCCTTCACGGGGCTTCCCTGAAGGTGCACAGGGGGCTCTTTAAACAGATCTGCGCCTCCCAGCTGGGAGGCGCAGATCTGTTTCCCCCCCCCTCGTGTGGAGGGTGGAGAAGGGGTGGGGGTTGTTCTTTAAAGCGATCTGCACTGCCAGGGCTGGCAGCGCTGAACGCTTTAAAGAGCCACCCCGACCCCCGTCCCGGGAGCGTGGAAAAGGGGTATGGGGGTGGCTCTTTAAAGCGATCTGTGCTGCCAGGGCTGGCAGTGCAGATCGCTTTAAAGAGCAACCCCCCACCCCTTCTCCACGCTCCCAGGAAGGGGGTTGTGGTGGCTTTAAACAGATCTGCGCCTTCAAGCTGGAAGGTGCAGATCTGTTCCCCCCCCCCCGGGCACCTTCACGGGGCATCCCTGAAGGCGCGCAGGGGGCTCTTTAAACAGATCTGCGCCTTCCAGCTGGAAGGCGCAAATCTGTTTAAAGACCCCCCCCCGCGCCTTCACGGGGCTTCCATGAAGGCGTGCGGGGGGCCAAATTTTCCCCCGAACTCCGGATCTCGAGCAGAATTTCACAGATCCAAAGCGGGGGAGTTTGGACTTCGGCACGTCCCGAATTAAAAAGGGCCGAATTTTGCCGAAGCCGAACTTTACCGAATTTTTTTTCAACAGCCCTAAAAATAGTCACAAGAAGAAGCTGTAAAGCACTGTGTTAAAGGAGCAACACTCTTGAGGCTAGCTCAAGTGGAGACAGCGATGACAGACTATCAGTAAACATGGTTAGTTGAAGTGGTTACTGAAGGGAATTGCAATTGTCAGCTGCCATTTGAGAGGGGTAGAACCATGGAAAAGAGTTCTAAAAGTTGGGTAGGGAAAGTGTAAGAGGGCATAGTTGAAAGAGTCATGTTATTTCCTCTCCAGCTTCTTCCATCAACCAAACAGACATCAATAGTTAAGTTTATATGTAGACCAGCACTCTTGACACTTTTTATTTCATTCTGTCTCCCACAGTCCTGATACTAATTGTTTACATGTTTTCACATATAGATAGTTGTCTGTCAGAACAGTGAACTCGGCTTATTTAATTATATCTCATGGACATTGAATTTGTGCAACATTGCCCATAGGGAGAAAGGAGACGCTTGGAAAAGACTCCAGTAATGAAGGAGAATTGGGAAGGGGGGGGGTTGCTGACAGCCAAAATAAGAAGTGAGTTAGTTTTTGCCCAGATAACACAGAAATTCATGTAAAAAAAATTGCAGTCTTGTGGCAATAGTATTTTAAATATTTACAGATCCATTGAGGGATATGGCTTCAGGGGCCAGAGCCCACTTCTTCAGAGATTTGAGGTCTACAAAAGCTTATTCCACAATAAATATTTTAGTCTTTAAGGTGCCACATGATTTTTAAAAGCTTTGGCTGCAGTAGACTAACAGGGCCACATGAAATAATTTCATGCAGGTTTATGGTACCCAGAATCTGCCTCTTAAGGAATCACACTGCCTCTTGTTAAGGATGACCTTGGCTTTCTCAAGACAGTCTAACTATGGAGAAATGACATCCGGTAAGAGCTTTTTCTTGTTCAAAATGATAGTATAAACTCACTCAGATTAGGCCTCTTTTCTGGTTTCTTTGTGTGGAGTGTTAATATTTCATTGGTGACATTTGTATAAAGAGGATAATTCTTTCAGCATGGCTCACATAATTTAATTTTTAAAGAAACCAGAAAAAAAATGGTAGGTGTCAAAACTCCCCAAATGCTCAGTGAGCCATCTTGCCAGTTAAGTGTAAATTTCAGTTTTTGACATATTTTGTTCAGCTAACTGAGCCTAGAGCTGTGGTTCAGCTCAGAACAAATGTAACTTTTATGAACGCCAAACAACATGTACATTTATAAGCTACTTTGTAAAAAGATCCGCTAGCTAAATGGCTGAGATAAGTTCCAAAGACACTTCAAAGGGGGAACTCATTAGTGAAAACCTGTGACATTATCCAGTGTCACAAGTCTTTGAAAATGCTTTTAGCTAGCAGAATCTAACAATCTACTTCAAAATACAGGAACCTAGCTGACTCTGGGCACACAGACAAGAAAGAACAAAGACCTCAGTATGAACATAAGCTTATATCCTGCCAGTTGCTCTGCAGAAAAAGACCCCATCCAGCTCTATTGACTTCAGTAGGATTTTAATGTAGCCACAGAGCCACAGTGCTATGAGGGGTTTTTATTAAAGCCCCACAATTTGATATTAACTCCACACTGAGACTAATAAAGAATTTAGCAATGTAAAAAAAAAAAAACTCATATGTGCTATGACGAAATTCACATAAACAAATAGATCACACAAACAGATCACACCAAATCATGCAAAAAAAATCTTGTGACAGTAATACTTGAAAGACTTAGAGTGCAATCCTAAGGGAGGGTTGGAATGTGCTCAGAGGGTGGAAGGACCGTTATGATGGCGTATCTTCAAGATATGCTGGCATAAGGGCCAGTTACGATAGCACAGGCCCCCAGCTCCGCTGCACCACTCTTGGGTACCAGCACAACCCCGCAGCAGCTGTCCTTCAGTGCAACTGAGGTGCGGGCTTCCACGCTAGTGTGGTTGTGGGCGGTTCTGGGGGAGTGACTGGAGTTAAGTCATTTCCCTAAGCCCTTTCAGGCCTATGAACACCCCCTGACAGAGGGGCAAAGTTGTGCCAATGAAAAAAATGGCATAGGTCATAGGCACCAATTCAACACAAAAATTGAGTGCCCCTCCCCCACTGCTGCAGCATAAGGCCCAAAGCAGCTCAGGAAGCTGACTACAAGTGCAACCAATCTACTCCCTCCTCTGCACCGGCCAAGCCCCCTTCCCAGCCCCCAACTGTGCCCCCCCGCCCTACAAAAACCCTGGCCAGGACTCCCTACACCTCACAAAATAAAGTGCACAGCACAGGACTCTGTCTGGCATCTCCCTGCCATGCTGACTTAGAACCTGCAGCAAGGAACTTTGGTGGTAGGGAAAGCACAGAAAGGGCACTTGGCACTACTGGGCAAGCAGTTTACACAAACACCCAGCAGGGGGAACAAAGTCCACACTCTGTGGCTGACCTCTTTCATTTCAGAACCCTAACAAAGTACCCTAACTCCAGAGGCAGGACCCAAAGGGGCAGACATGCACTGACAAGTAAACAGGGGCCTGGATCCCAGACTTTATTCTCTGTTTCCCTTGTCCATGGCCGGAACCACCTTGTCAATGCCACCTCCCAGTATTAGCTGGAGATCTTCTGCTATTACAACTGATCTCCAGCCAATAGAGATAAGTTCAACTGGAGAAAATGGCCACTTTGGCAATTGGACTCTATGGCATTGAAGTCCCTCCCCAAACCCCACCCTCCTCAGGCTCTGCCCCCAAAATCTCCTGCAGGTGGCAAAGAGGGACCTGGCAACCCTACCCACACCTAAGCCAGCAGTGTTGCAGCCAAGCAACACTCAAGGGAGAGTGGTGTATGGGGAGTGTCCAAGAAGAGCTGCTGGGAATGGGGCCCAAGTGTTGGGCCCTGCACTGGGCTGAAAGCTCATTCATTAGCCAGCCTCCCCCTCAGACAGGGAGCTTTTTTGAGAGGGGGAGTCCCTCCATTCTAAGTGCTACCCATAGCTTTGTGCAGGTCCATTGCAAGCATTCATGGGAAACTGAATTTTCCCTTGATCCTTGACCTCTCCCAATGCAAAGACTGTCCTTGATCTCTCCCAATGCCCCTTCCAAGGTGAGGGCTCTCTTTGCATGTTGTGGCCCAAGAGCCTGCTAAATTCTAGTTGCTGTTTTGTTTTCTGTATCCTATTTTTAAAAATAAGTTAACAAACTTTAATTGTTTTCTAGTTGTCCTTTACAGTTCCTCCAAGACTGTTTTAGGCTTTAATGGCAAATGAACTCAACCCTGAGAGCAACTAGGAGCAAGTGAAGATGGTACAAAACAAGAGTTATATATCCGATGTGACAAACTCCCCTTAGAATCCTCCCTGAAATACTTTCAATCATGAGTAGTTTCCCGACACTTTCCATTGGTAGCCCCGCAGAAAGCACATTGCAGTAATCTATCTGAAAGTTTCCAAGGCATTACTAATGGTTACAGCTGGGCAAATCTTTTCTATTCCAGAAGAAGCCATAGGTGTCCCACAAGCTTTACTCATCAGGACAAGGACAATTCTGGCCAGCACCTCTACCTTGACATTTCTGCAGCCTGGAGCTTTAATGACTTAATTCACTATCAAATATTAGCCACTTATCAGCCTAACACAAGAATGATTTCAGCTGTTTTTGTTTGTTAGCAGGAACTACCCAATCCCCGCATCCTGAACAACAGATATCAAGATTGATATCTGTTGTTCAGGATGTGGGGATTGGGTAGTTCCTGCCAACAGGATTGATATTTGTTTTGTTTTGTTTTTTGGTCTGGAAGTCAAATCGGTGCAGCATCTGCAATTCCATACTTCAGTTTAAATAACAGCTTTAAATCCATCACTTAGTTTAAAGGAACCCATGTGAACTAGTGAAGTTTGGGTTGATCCAGTAAACATGAGAAATTCTTTTATATCCATAATTTTCTTTAATGTAAAATCAGGATAAGAAAGAAAATTATAGATTCAGCTAAGCTTCATGGCTTGAAATCTACATGCTTACCAGCTTGTTACGATTGTTATGTCAGAGAGTCATAAATCATTCTGACCATATGGCAGGCTTTGTCAAAAGATGGTTATTTTGATAGCCTCAAGATGAAAACTAGCATAAGGTAAGACCCTGGGGAATTGGTTGTAAAATAGGAGGTTATAGCTTTTTAGTCTTATTTCATGACAGAAAAAAAAGTTGAGTTTGCTACTCTGTTCTGTTTGTGATGTGGATAGTCATAAAATATGGTGTGCAACATCAAACCAACAAGGATGTTCAGAGATGAGATTCCCCCCCCCCCCGAATTTGACTATGAGTAATTATTTGAGTGGCTTTGCATGTGTTGATTTCAAAGTGAATGCCATGAATTAAATAATCTTTATCTGGACTGTGGATCCATAATCATGTTCTAAAAATATCTCATGCTCTGAAGATATGCTACCCACATGAACCTTCCCAACATTTGAGATCAGCAGGAGAGGCCCTGTTCTGAAACTAACACATTCATAAGCAATATTGTCTTTTAGAAGGAGCAGGTTTTTCTTAGTTGCTGCCCTATAACTATAAAATTATTTCCCCCAGCAATTAATTTGAACCTGTATTTGCCACCCTTTGTGGACTGCTGAAAATTCTTGCTACCACATTTTTATACTAGTTTTCCTCCAAGGTGCTCAGGCAGTACTCCAAGGAGTACAATGTTCTCCACCCCTTTACTTTATCCTTTCAACAAGCTTGTGAAGTAGGTTAGGCTGACGGAGAGGAACTAGTTCAATCTTCATGGCAGAATGGAAATTTGAAGCTAATCACTGCACCACACTGGCTCTCCAGTGGTGTCTTGGAACTGGGACACCTGGGTTCAAATTCCCATTCTGCCATGAAACTTGAACCAACTAATTGATCCTGCTCTTCCGTCCCCCAATTTTATGTTTAATGACTATTTCTATATGATGATTCATCTGTTTTTGGATGTTTTCCTGTGTGTAAATAGAACAAATGTATAATGGTCTGCCTGAGTAAAGTATATAATGACTATGAAATACTATATGTAATCGCCAGCCAAAATTGGATGCAAATGAAATCAAAAGTTACACAACAGCCCTGAATATTGTACCCAATAAGCTGAAGGTCGTTTCTAAAGAAAACCAGTTCTATGACTGGAAAATTAATTAAAAGGTTAAACAAAGGCCTCAGTAAACTGGTTCAATTTCCCCCCTTTTGCTTTGCTTTGTTTCCTTTTTTAATCTGATCAATTAAACTACTGAATAGTATATTGATCATCTATGTTTACCTATGTTGCAGCAAGGTTAAAACAATGCCAGCTACAGGACAAAGCAACAATACTTATTGACTCATTGCAGTTACTCTGAGATTTTGAAAAGCTCTAAGATGGCTGCATTTTGTTGGATAAAATCTCTTTTGACATAATTTAGTACTCTTGTTCTAACATAATGGGATGCATGATACTAAGTCAGAGCAGATTTATGGTGCAGTATGTAGCATTTGAAGAAAGCAATGCAGTTTGGTAAACTTTAGACTCCCAATAATAATTTGGTTTAATTCTTAGTACAGCCTCGTTTCAGCATGATTTATATATTTTTAAAATATTTATTTATTTACTTCAATTAGACCCAGCATTTCTTCCCAGTGGGGACCCAAAGTAGTTTATAGGGCTTTTCTATTTATTTAAAACATTTTCAAACTACCTTTCTTCCTTATGGAGCTCAAGTGGGCTCGCAACATAAATAAACCATGTATAATAAATAAAGCATATGCAGTAAAAACTCAGGACTGCTAGTGAACTTAACCAAATGCAGTCCTAAATAAAACTGTTGCCAACTTCCTTCTAAAGCTCAAAAGTGAGAGGGCCAGGTGCACCTCCCTAGGGAGGTTTTTCCATAATTGGGGTTACCACTGAAAAGGCCCACTCTTGTGTATCCACCAAAGGAGCTTCTTTGATTTATGGGACAGTCAGGGGGGCCTCTAGCTGTGAGCTTAATTCCTGGGCAGAAACATATGGAAGAAGATGGTTGTTCAGATCCCAAGATGTTTGTTCAGGTCCCAAGCCATGTAGGGTTTTAAATGTCAAAAACAACACCTTGAATTTCATTTTGGAGTGATTTGGGAGCCTGGATAATTGCTGTAATACTGAGGTTGAAGCAGCTCGTGCTGTTCTGATGACTATACTCTTAGAATGGACCACTTCCTGAGAAGTGATATGTTATCTTATTCAGCCAGTCATCTACTAAGCAGGACTCAACGACTTTACTCACTTAAAAAAGCAAGTCTTTTTATTGATATACTTCCAGTAAATATGTGTAAATGCAAGTTACAAAGTCTTTATGTTCAATATCAATGTATGTAACAATGTATTTATGTTCAGTAACAATGTATGTAACAATGTATACTGTAAAGCAAGATCTACATACTATTCAGAATCATAATCCAACAATTTAAATATAACAGTCAAATAACTCTGATTAGTTTAAAGTATCTAATTCACATTCTAGAATAGTATATTTGTAAAGCCATACATACCAACAGCCTCTCCTTGAGACCCTCTGAAAGAGATCTGAAGTAGAGTTGTTGGGGAAAAAAATCGGTAAAATTCGGATTCGGCAAAATTCGGCTCATTTTTATTTGGGAAATGCCGAAGTCCAAACTCCCCTGCTTCTGGTCCGTGCAATTCAGCATGAGATCCGGAGTTCGGGGAAAAATTCAGCCGAATAAAGCCATTAAAAACACAATCACGCCTTTCTGTGGCTACTTTCAGCGTAGCTTGAGGGAACCCTTCTTGCAGGAACCCCCAAGTTTTGTGAAGATTGGGTTGGGGGGGCTGAGATATGGGCCCTGAAAGGGGTCCCCCTCCTTAATGTGCATCTCTGACAATGGGGGTTTCTAGCTATGCATAAGGAGCAGGAGGGTATGGAATTTCCCCTTTTGCATCGGACTCGGGACCTGCCAAATGCATTCTTTAAGTCACAATTTGAAAACCAGTTTTGAGCAAGCATCAAAATAGACCTAACTGATCTTATGAATGAGGGAAAACCTGAGGAAACATAACTGAAGCCCCCCCCAAACCAGGGAGAGAGAGACTGGAGGGGGCACCCCCCAGGCAGAATGAGTGAAAGCCCCCTTTGGCTTCCCCCCACCCACAGAAACTGCTCCCTCCCCCCCCACACACACAGGAGAAAAACTATAGAGAAAAGCCCCAAAATGGGTCTTACTGTGGATGTCTTCTGTTCCATCTTCTTCGCACCTGCCCCACCCTTGCTTCCCGCAGCTCAGCTGTTTGTCGGGGCTGGGAGCTTTGGGCATGGGAGGCAAGCTCTGCTAATTGCAAACCCCCATTGTCAGAGATGCACATTAAGGGTGGGGGGACCCCTTCCCGGCCCCATATTTTGGCCCCCCTGATCCAATCTTTACAAAACTTGGGGGTCTCCTATATTCTAGTCTGATACTCTAACCAATGCACCACACTGGCTCTCAATAAAGCTGCCTCAGATAATGTTGCCTCGAATAAGGCTGTAATCCCACACACACTTAGTTTGAAATTTTTTTTAGAAATATCACTTTAAAAAAGAACAGAAAAAAAGAACAAGGAGGGGACTTACAATACAGCAACTAAATCTAATTAAAAGGGGAAAAAAGATAGAGACAAAAATATAACAACACTGGTGGTGGATCTATATGTAAGTTTCCAAACATCTAAAAATAAGTCAATACACAATTGTCATCTATATGCCATATGTTCAAATATTGATAAGAGTACTAAGTTCCTCAATCCATTGATGTACAGGAGGTGGGCTTTTATCTTTCTTTTCTTTTTTTATTAAATTTTTATTGTGATTTTTATTAAACAAAAAATCTTTTTAAACAATAAAAAATTACAGAAAAGAGAGATTATACAATTAAGATTAAAAAATAATAATAATAATAACAAAAAGTCCCCTGACCCCCTTTGTGCTATGTGCCTACCCACCCCCCATTGTGACTTCCGGAGAAGCACCTCTTAACTTTATATCATCCACTATATAATTAATTTTTCTTTAATACAATAGCTTGATTTCATTTACAGCTCTTCCAGAATCTTCATAAAGTCAATCTTTGCCGTGTCAGCCCAATGCACAAAGGCCTTATGCCAATCTCTTTTGAAGTCTTCTACATCACATCCATGTAAACTATTAGTTAATTTGGCCATTTGTACAAAATATAACATTTTGTCTCTCCAATCTTTTAAAAGGAGCCTAGTGTCTCCTTTCCAGGTTTTCGCTATTAATATTCTTGCTGCTGCAAAACTATAATGACAAATCGTCTTTTCTGATTTCAACATATCTTTTGATAATAAACCTATTAAGCAGTATTCCAATTTTCATTTTATGTTGCCATAAATCAACTTATTGGTTTCTCTTATAACCTTTTTCCAAATTTTTTTAACTAAACCACAAGTCCACCAAACATGAAGAAATGTACCTTTATAGTCTACACCTCCAGCATTTATCCGAAATAGATTTATCCATCTTGGCCAATCTCTCTGGGATCATATGCCATCTATAAAACATCTTATACATATTCTCTCTTATACTACTTGCGATTGTAAATTTAAATCCTTTTTTCCAAAGTTTTCCCAATCCTCCAGCTGGATAGCATGTCCTACATCTACAGCCCACGCTATCATAACCTTTAAAACTCTTTCTTGTTCTAAATTATAAGCTAATATTAATTGATTCATTTTAGCTATCATACCTTTATTTTCTGATTCTAATATTACCTCCAAAGTTGACTTTTATCTATAAATCCTAGCTTTTGATCTTTTTAAAATATATCATTTAATTGGAAATATTTAAACCAACCTAAATACCTAACTCTTCCTTTCTTTTTAGTTTCCATTGACCATGTTCATATTGTAAATATTCCCTGTACATCTTACAATATAAATCCAGATCAGGTCCTCTTCTAGAAAAAGCCACTGTAGTAATACTAGTCTTCTAGCTGTAGTAATGGCATATTTTTGTTGACCATCAGTTAGAGAGCCCACGTGGTGTAGTGGTAAAAAGTGGTAGTTTGGAGTGGTGGAGTCTGATCTGGAGAACCAGGTTTGATTCCCCACTCCTCCACATGGGTGGGGGAGGCTAATCTGATGAACCAGGTTGGTTTCCCCACTCCTACACATGAAGCCAGCTGGGTGACCTTGGGCTAGTCACACTCTCTCAGCCCCTCCTACCTCACAGGGTGTCTGTTGTGGGGAGGGGAAGGGAAGGTGATTGTAAGCCAGTTTGATTATCCCTTAAGTGGTAGAGAAAGTTGGAATATAAAAACCAATTCTTCTTCTTCTTCTTCTTCTTCTTCTTCTTCTTCTTCTTCTTCTTCTTCTTCTTCTTCCTTCCAACAGATGGGCAGATAGTTTGAAAGTATACAAGCATCCTTGACACTCTCAGTTAAGAGTAAGCCCCATTTAATTCCTTTAGCACTGTTTCTGAGTAATAATATAATACCTCAGAGTGGGTAGCCTCAATCCAGCTAAACTTAGTTGTGACTAAGATGTGGTTAATCCTACTGAAAGCACCAATTTCTTTGATTTAGTCTTGCAGAGGTGCAGGATGTACATCGGGCAGTCAAAGCCATGTGAGGACAAGACAGTCAGGAGGTGAATGATGATGATAACACAACAATAGTACAATATCTAACAACATGTGGATCTTAACTAAGTAGCTGCGGTGTGTGCATGTGGATCCCTGTGTGGAATGTAAGGTAGAGTAACAATCTGGTTTTCACCAGAAGTAAATTTAATTAGATCAAGGGCATAGTTTCTGTAATCACTGTGATATTTCAAAGTGCTTTATAGAACAACCACACATTAAATGTAGTTTAGGAAAATTTTCCATTTAAACAATAGGAAACACATATGGCAGACTTATCTGAATGAGGGCCAGTCATGAGCTCCCCCCCACTTTGCAGTCTTGATTTTCTGTGGGTAATCAATGTGATGGGGCAAAAAGGTCATGTAAATTGCCTGCTGCAAGTACAAATTATTGACATACATATGAGTAGCTGTGTGGAATTTTCGCTCTGTCCGTGACATGCACACTGTTGATCTTTTTGACCATGCTCGATTTCTAATCTAGCTGGTATTTTATCAGCCTTTCTAGTGTTTTCAATATGTGGAGTAGTTGGTGGTCCAGGCAAGAAAAAAACCCTACCTGAATACATCACTGAAAGGTAACCTAGTTTCTGGGGAAAATATACTTTTGGGGTTTTCTTCATAAAATCATGAACCTGGATTTCACAGATCCTTGTCCAATACTTTAACCACTGTGGCATGCTGGCTTTAAAAGAATGAGATTGAGTAAAGGATCTTACCATTGCTGTGGATTTACAGTCCTAGTTGCAGGAAATATGCACATGTTCTTCATTTTGTTAAGGATTTGCACACAGGCAACAATTTAGCTGCATCTGACCAAGCAGAGCTGTGTTCCATTCTTAACGTGGTGGTGGAAAATGCCATCAAGCCCACATATGGTGATCCATAGGATTTCCAAGGCAAGAGACAGACAGAGGTGGTTTGCCATTTCCTGCCTCTACACAGCAGCCCTGGAGTTCTGTGGTGGTATCCCATTTAAGTACAAACCAGAGCTGACCCTGCTTAGCTTCTGAGATTCACTGAGATTGGACTAGCCTGGCCCATCCAGATCAGGAAATTCCTAACATATACTGGCTTTCAAAAGCCACCAAGTGCATTTAAACAAACATCTTCTAGTCACTGAGGAAAATTTATTGCAGTAAGTGAAATTAGGCAGCCTTCTGTAAAGTGTATTTTTAATCCTGTTATTTTAACCTATGTTTTAATTATTGTATGATATATACTGTTGGAAGCTGCCCTGAGCCCAACTTGGATTGTAAGGAATGGGGTATAAATTGAATAAATAAAAATGAAAGAATCTAACAGCAATAAAACAAATGTCTGAGTAAAAAGCAATTTCCTTACTTCATGGCTACAGCATTACATACAGCATTATATACTGGGAATGACTTATTTATAGATATGAAAAAAAAACACAAGGCAAATATATCGTAGACTCCACACCCATTCAGTTTATTCTTGATATTCTGGGAAGGAAGGAGAGATCAATAAATGTTTTAAGAGGTGCTCTAAAGAACAAGTTAAAAGTTTTATTGGTAAATTAAACATATTGGTAAGTAGAGAGACCAAACTATCCCAGTGCCACCATCCTTCTGGCCCAGCAGCAAGATATAAAATAAGTTATGGCTCCTTGAATCAGCGACCAGAGGTTCACTTTGTGTTGAGAGAGAGCTTTTTCTTATCATTGCACTTAAGATATGATAAAGCAACAAATAGGAGAGAGTCTCATGATATAGTAGACATACTCCTACTTTTACAGGGGACTCCTTGTTTGATCTTCCAGAAGGCATACCTGTCTGAGAACTTTCTTACCTTCCTTTGCATCTGGCGTACCTGTTGGAATATAGTCAAATGTAGTGAACATATGTAACTCTAACCATGTGGGGAAAATCCACAGCTGCTATGCAGTAACCCATGTTGAAGGGTCAACCAGTAAGTCTGAAGATCTAGAGTAGGGCTGTTGGGAAAAAAATTGGTAAAATTCGGATTCGGCAAAATTTGACCCATTTTGATTCGGGAAATGCCGAAGTCCGAACTCCCCCAATTTGGATCCATGGAATTCGGCACTAAGTTTGGAGTTCGGGAAAAAATTCAGCCGAAGAAAGCCATTAAAAACAAATTCACGCATATCTGCGGCTCCGGGGGGGCATGTTTGGAGGTAGAGGTCCCAAACTTTCAGTGTAGCTTGAGGGGATCCTTCTTGCAAGAACCCCCAGATTTTGTGAAGACTGGGTCAGGGCCCCCCAAGATATGGGGTCCCCCCCCCAAGCTGCCCATTGCAATAAAGCCATTACAAACACATTCGTGGCTTTCCGCAGCTCCAGGGGGGATTTTTGGAGGTAGAGATCCCAAACTTTCAGAGTAGCTTGAGGGGACCCTTCTTGCAAGAACCCCCAAGTTTTGTGAAGATTGGGTCAGGGGCCCCTGAGATATGGGGTCCAGAAGGGGCCCCCCATCTGCCCATTGCAACAAAGCCATTATAAACACATTCGCGGCTTTCTGCGGCTCCGGGGGGCATTTTTGGAGGTAGAGGTCCCACACTTTCAGTGTAGCTTGAGGGGACCCTTCTTGCAAGAACTCCCAAGTTTTGTGAAGATTTAGTCAGGGCCCCCCGAGTTATGGGGCCCGGAAGGGGTCCCCCATCTGCCCATTGGAATAAAACCATTAAAAGGGATGTACTAAAATGAATGACACGTCAGCCCATTGGAAGCAATGGGAGAGGCTGCCCAGCCCATTGAAGATAATGGGAGAAGGGAATGTCAGTTGACTTGCATTGACTCCACTGAAATACATTCCAGGGGATGTACTAAAACGAATGACAGGCTAGCCCATTCAAAACAACAGGAGCTGCTGCACAGCCCATTGGAAACAATAGGAACCAGCCAGAGAGAGAGAGATTCACTGACCCACAGTTAACTCCACACGAAGTTGGCAACCGGTGAAAAAAGTAGAAATTACTGTCCCACACAGAGGCAATCAAGCCCACCCCCAGCAGAACAGGTAAACCCACCCCTTTGGCTTCCCCCCCCCTCTCTCTCTCTCTCTCACACACACACACACACACACACACACACACAGAGAGAGAGAGAGAGAGAGAGAGAGTCTCCACACACACAGGAAAAAAAATAGAGAATTATAGCGAAAAGCCCACAAATGGGTCTTGCTGTGGATGTCTTCTCTTCCATCAGGAGCACGGACTGGGAGTTAGGACACAGGAGTAATCCAATACGATTCTAGCAGACTCTCACACACATACTCTCTAGCCATTTTATGCACGGGAGGTTTTGCCTTGGATTTGCTGCTCTCTAGATGCACATTAAGGATTGCCTGCTCTCATTCATTCCAATGGGTGGATGGGGGGACCCCATAACTCGGGATTAATTGTCTTTTAGTCAGACCCCCGGGCCAGGGTAATGGTACGACCCAACGCCGTACTTTATTCCAATGGGCAGATGGGGGGACCCCTTCCAGCCCCCATATCTTGGGGGCCCCTGACCCAATCTTCACAAAACTTGGGGGTTCTTGCAATAAGGGTCCTCTCAAGCTACACTGAAAGTTTGGGACCGCTACCTCCAAAAATGCCCCCCGGAGCCGTGGAAAGCCACAAATGTGTTTGTAATAGCTTTATTGCAATGGGCAGATTGGGGGAACCCCTTCCGGGCCCCATATCTCGAGGCCCCCTGACCCAATCTTTGCAAAACTTGGGGGTTCTTGCAAGAAGGGTCCCCTCAAGCTACACTGAAAGTTTGGAACCTCTACCTCCAAACATGCCCGCCAGAGCTGCGGAAAGGAGCAAATGTGCACACGCACCCCCCCCCCACGGGGATCTCTGTCACACACAAACAGACACTCTCTGTCTCCCCGGGCCGTGCAGCAGCTGGGCTCATGCACTCAACCACGACTGATTGGCCAGAAGAAGACCCAGCTTGGCCACCATTGGCTGCGGGAGAATGCTGCTAGTACTAACTGATGGTTATGCTGCTGATTCGGAGTCCCTGAATTTGCTGAATTTATTCGGCGATCGCTTGAACTCGCTGAATTCGGCTCGTCGTTTTCCCACCTTTTTAAAATTTGGTTCCATCCGAACTGAAAACCGCTGAATCAGTGGAAATTCGGCTGTTTTTTGGTTCAGGATGAACCAAATCGACAGCCCTAATCTAGAGTCCTCTGGCACAAATTGGGGTTTTTGTCTTCCCCCTGGTGATCATACTTAACAAACCAGACCAATGGCTACAATATCCAACTCACTCAGCTTTCATTTCATTTTAATTGGCCTATGCAGTCACATGTACCCACTGATCTCAAGTCCTTCACCAGAAGTATATTACAAAAAAATTGAATTTATATCCAGACCCCCCCCCCCAAAAAAAAATCAAAAATCCATGCCAGCAGCTGTAAGAAGGAGATGATGCAGAGGAGAGGTAGTTTCTCCACACTGGGCTCTTGAGCCTAGTTTTCCCATCGCAATCTCCATTTGAGGATCAGAACTACCTTCATATGGACATGTGTCTAAAGTACATTCGTGCCTGTCCACATGAAGTAACATGCTGTCTAACTAACTGACTTCATTGTTTTATCTGGAGCTGCCAGAGATTGAAGGACAACAGTTATGTTGTACTGCAGAGCTAAATCCCTTTTCTTAAAGCATTCTATTCATACAGGTTGACTATCCCTTATCTGGAAATCCGATATCAAAAATGATCCAAAATCCAAAACTTTTTGAGTGCCCACAAAGGGTAATAAAATGGCATGTGTGCAGGCTGGTTGTACCAACAGGTTCCCCCCACATGTGCAAAATTATTAAAAATATTGTATATTACCTTCAGGCTATGTGTATAAGTTGTATATAAAACATAAATGAATTTAGTGTTTAACTTGGGTCCCATCCCCAAGGTATCTCGTTATGTATATGCAAATATTCCAAAATACAAAAAGATCCAAAATACAGAACATTTCTGGTCCCAAGAATTTTGGATAAGGCATACCCAATCTGTGATTGTATTTGCAGCAGTATCTTTTAAAATCTAATATATACAATATGAGACTATAAAATACAGTATGGAGATAGGTCACTGTGAAGAAAATTAGTCTTATTCACAATAGTGGATGTATAACTTTGGAATAAATAAAGGACTGAGAGACTGGAGTGATTTCTTGAGAAAAACAGGCTATTGTCATTCCCAAATATTCAAAATTTCAGTATTACCATTTAGAAATTAGTCCTGTAGCAGTCAAATTTCATCCCCCCAAATGGTTTGCATAGTTAATACAAAACTTTGGTCTTATTTTCCTGTGAATAGAAGGGCTTTTTCCTAATTAAAAGTGGCAGAATAAAAAAATAGTATAAAATTTACATTTTAAATGCAACCAAGAAATTTTCCATTGGGTTTTGTTGTTTTCTTTGTCATTTTTCTTGCCAAGGTTTCCAAAGTGATATGAGGAAAAGGATGGATTTTCAGTAAGTATGTGTTGGCATCCTTCTTCCACAAATACAATTTTCAAAGCATTTAACTTCTTAAAACCCTAGCTCCATGTAACTTTTTAACATACTTGCCAATAGTTTAAACATCCAGAAGAAGGTATGTTTTCCTGTTTTGTTCCATTCAGCATCAAGGTTTTCTCTCCCAGTAGAGGGTATTTTCAAGGGATAATCATTTACAATGTCGACTTCCATAATATGGGGAAATTGATCATTCCCCTCACTTCCTTTCATAATTCTTTTCCCTCATTAGAATTACTGAAGAAACTAACAAATATCCAATCAATTAAGAATCGAGAGATGAGTTAAAAAACAAAGTGGTGGTAGGGGAAAGGGGCAATTACTTAAGCCATCATGAAGAAAGTAGTGCTGGTGACTCACTTCACCTGCAGTCCTAAGTACATAAGAAAAGCCATGCTGGATCAGACCAAGGCCCATCAAGTCCAGCAGTCTGTTCACACAGTGGCCAACCAGGTCCCTCTAGGAAGCCCACAAACAAGACAACTGCAGCAGCACCATTCTGCGTGTGTTCCACAGCACCTGATATATTAGGCATGCTCTTCCCTTTAAGAGTGGACAGATATTCAGGAGTAGGGCTGTTGAATTAAAAAAAATTCGGTATAGTTCGGATTCGGCTGAATTCGGCCCGTTTAGATTCGGGATATGCTGAAGTCCGAACTCCCCCTCTTCGGGTCCATGCAATTCGGCGGGAATTCAAAGTTCGGGGAAAAAATTCGGCCGAATAAAGCCATTAAAAACACAACCGCGCCTTTCCGTGGCTCTGGGGGGCATTTTGGGGGTAGAGGTCCCAAACTTTCAGAGGAGCTTCAAAGGACGCTTCTTGAAAGACCCCCCCAAGTTTTGTAAAAATTGGGTCACGGGGGGCTGAGATATGGGCCCCGAAAGGGGTCCCCCACCCTTAATGTGCATCTCTGAGCAGAGCTTGCTGCCCACGCACAAAGCTCCCAGCCCCGACAAACAGCTGAGATGTTTGCAAAGCATTGCAACACAACTGTAAAGCAACACGACTGAAAAGCAACACAACCTTGTAAGCAATACCTTTGCAACTGTGCAAAGCAACACCTGACGTCTGGGAGTTTGCAAACCATGGAAAGGGACAGAGGCAGCTAGCTATGCATAATGAGCAGGAGGGGTGGAATTTCCCCTTTTGCATGGGACTCCAAATGCATTCTTTAAGTCACCATTTGAAAACAAGTTTTGAGCAAGCATCCAAATAGACCTAACCGCTCTTATGAATGAGGGAAAACCTGAAGACACACAACTGAACCCCCCCCCTCAAACCAGGGAGAGAGAGACTTGAGGGGGAACACACACCCCAGGCAGAACTGGCAAAAGCCCCCTTTGGCTTCCCCCCCACACAGAAACTGCTCCCTCCCCACACACACGCACAGACTCTGCTTCCCCCACACACACACACACAGGAGAAAAATTATAGATTAAAGCCCCCAAAGGGGTCTTACTGTGGCTGTCTTCTGTTCCAGCAGGAGGGGCTGGGGAGAACTGGGTAATCCAAGATGATTCCATTTAGGCACGGGACGTTTTGCTCTGGAGATGCATACAGGATAGGCTGATCCATTCATCCCAATAGGGAAAAGGGGAAAGGGGAAAGCCATATCTCGGGACCCCCTGACCCAATGTTTACAAAACTTGGGTGGTCTCTTAAGAAAGCTTGTCTGAAGCTCCGCTCAAAGTTTGTGATCTGCACCCCCAAAAATGCACCCCCTGCAGCCACGGAAAGAGAAAAGGGGGGAGCCAATATTTCTGCCCCCACTGAACCCATCTTTACAAAACTTGGGTGGTATCTTAAGAAGGATTGTCTGAAGCTATGCTGAAAGTTTGGGGGCTGTATCCCCAAAAAAGCGCCCCCTGCAGCCACGGAAATGGAAAAGGGGGGAGGGAAAAGGGGTGGAGCCCATATCTCGAGACCCCCTGACCCAATGTTTACAAAACTTGGGTGGTCTCTTAAGAAGGCTTGTCTGAATCTCTGCTGAAAGTTTGGGGTCTGTACCCCAAAAAATACACCCCCTGCAGCCACAGAAAGGAGCGAATGTGCACAAGCACCCCCCCCACACACACACACGAGGATTTCCCTCTCTCTCTCTCTCCCTGGCCGGGCCGCACATAATCCTGACTGATTGGCCAGAAGAAGACCCAGCTTGGCCACCGATTGGCAGGGGAAGGAGAATGCTGCTTACTGATGGTTATGCTGCTTACTGCCGCCCTGAATTGGCCGGATTTATTCGTGAACTCCTGAACTCGCTGAATTCGGCTCCCCAGTTGCCCATCATTTTTTAGTTCGGTTCATTTCAAACTAAAAACCACCGAATCAGGGGAAATTCGGCTGTTTTTCAGTTCGGGCCGAACCGAATCAACAGCCCTATTCAGGAGTGTGTATTTTCTGCATTTTTATGCAGTTGTATTGTGTGAGCATGGAAGCAGGATCAGGATTCAACATCCTGAGAATCTTAGATTTTTTAAAATAGAAAACACCCATAAAAGTCTAGTCACTGTTGCTATACACTACATTTAAAAGTGTGTGAGAAACGTCTGGTAAAATTTCAGGAGGAGGAGGAATAAGCAAAATTAGCAGTGCTGTGGTGGTGGGTGGTGGGAAGGACAGCTAGAAAAAGTAAGAAGGAGAGTGGCAATTAATTCAAGTAAACAGTTATGTACTTCTTAGATAGCTAGATGGGGGGAGGAGTTAAATACTTCAAAAGATACCAGCAATCAAAACAGTAAATAGAGTCTTCTGGGGATCACTTTCTTCATAATCTGTGTGTGTGTGTGTGTGTGTGTGTGAGGGGACTCATCCAGAAAGGCCCAAACTTCCAAAACATTGGATTGACAAATGCTTAAGAAGGATGAGAACACAAGGTTGAGAGCCTAAAATATTATAATATATGTCCACAAAACCCTTCACTTTATCTGTATGTGTCCATCCATTCTGTGAAAGCAATTAAAAACCTCCTTGTGTTTTCATAATTGGGCATTTGAAAAGACCACACCAAACAGCTTCTCTGCAGTATTCTATGACCTTTGTGGTCCACTTCATGATATCCCCAACTTAAAATCCAATTTTGTATTCAAAGATGTTATGTCATAGTTTAATATCTTTTGCTTGGAACATTTCACTAGTGAATAGCAAAGGGTGTAGACATTTCATAGTTGAATTAGTCACTAGGAAAGTTTCAGTGGAGATAACAAGGCCTGTTAAATTGGGAAGAGCTTTTAACTTCCCCATCCTAAGATCTGGTTCAGTTGATGTTCGACCCAGCTCATCCATACCAATAACTGCTCATACAAGTGATCTAAGCAAGTGTAATGTAGGAGAAAGGGACACTTGGTACATCACAGCTGCTCTATTAGTAAAATCTAACCCCTAATATTATTGGGCTGCTCACATGAAAGTATCCCTTTGGATCAGTAGTCGCTAGTTCAAATAGACTTTGAACTGGGCCTCAGTTTCATTCCTTGTAATAGTAAGATAATAATTTTGCTTCCTTTTTCTCTCTTGTAAAAATGTATGTGAAGGTAAAGCACACATAAGATTAAAGAAGTGTATAAGTTTCAGTGACAGCGGGCACACAGTGAAAAGGTTTGAAGGATAGGTTTTCTCCACCAACAAACCCTGTCATTCCTCTTCTTGACTAGTAAAATATGCACTATTCTCCTGGGATATTATATTTCCAATGAACAAGGTAATGAAATTTTTGCAGAATTCAATAGGGCTCACCTAAATTTTACCATGGGAGCTGATTAGGGGATTAGATACAGGAGACTGTGTAATAAGTTTTTGTTACTGAACTAGAGTTACAGCTCTGTGAAATCCAAATTTTGGGATTCAGGAGGTGCTATCCCCCCCAATGTCTCTTTAAAAAAGAAAAGTGATTCCTTCTCATTTAAGTGACATTTATTGTTAGCCAATATATGATAAAGGTAAATGCTAAATATAGTTGGACATCTCAGGGGTGGTTTTAAAGCAGGCATGCTTGAAGATCCTGGACTGCTTTCTCTTGTAATTCTGAATAGTAAATTCTACATATATTGTTATATTATGGCTGTTTAAGCTTTAAGCTTTGTGTGTTTGTGTTAAAAATAAAATTTAAAACATAAAAAACTGTACATTTCACCAGCAATACTAGAACCAGCCATAGAACTCCAACATCTGCATCAGCTGGAATGAATGATACTATTTTTATTTATTTTATTTAAAACATTTAAATGGTTTGGTATCCCCAGTAATTGCTTGGTAACAGGCTCTGTCCTTATCTCTCAGGCATGCACTGAAGGTTTTAGATTGATAAACATGAATTGATTAACTTTAGTTTTAAAAACCTGTAACGGATGTTGCAGATTACCTTTGCCTTGATTTTTTGTTTGTTTGTCTACATTATAAAATGATCAAGATGACATAGCATAGAATAGTTTGAAACAAACCAAAAACTGCTCTTTCCCCCAGAGACAGATATAGACATAGATCTTTACTTTCCCTCAGCTGGGAGAAGTAATCTCCTCTCCTTCATGCTCCCATGGAAACTTAATAGAACCATTATGGGACTGTCTGTGAAGAAGTAGCACCACTGCAACAAAAATCAGCCAACCACTTGGAACCATCAGACTAACAAATGACTGGTCACCAAACACTTACAGTGGCATTACAGATCACAATGGGACACTTCATATAATCCTGTGAGGTAAAACACTCAGCAGGGGACTATAATGACTTCACAAGTCACAAAGGAAACAAAGACAGTGAAAAAATGTTTTGAAATAGAAAAAAATCAATTTGAAATATAAAAAGGAGAAAAATGATGCATGTGTTTCTCTTAGGAAGTGGTTTAAGATCCATCCTGTGATTTAGAAGAACCTGCTTAAAACAACACGGTTTAAATTGAACCAAAAAACTTAAGAGTTTCTTTTACATCCCAAACTGTGGCATATTGAGCTCAGCTTCTGATCCAATGTACCACTTGAAATAACAATGATATGTATCGGGAGACTAATGATCACAAAGATCATTTAAAACATTTTGCAAATCCAAAGTTCTTAGTATATGATATGTAAATTATGCAATCTGATATAATTGTCACTGAAAGTGGAAGAAGTTTCCATAATAAGCAACCACATTGCATTGAGGCAAAATACCAACATTGAAAAATAAGATGTTTCACCCTCTAATAGAAAATGGCCATTCTTTCTAATGTCAAGGTACCTGCAACAATATTACAACTGTTATCATTTTGCTAGAGATTACTGAAACATCACCAGATGGCTTAAATTCATCAAAGAATTAGAATGGTATCTGGATGTAGATGCAAGCTGGCATAATGTTTCTGAATACACTAAACAATATCAGTTTGGTGACAGTTTAATCCTTAAATGATAAAGATTTATTTCTATTTTACACAGACTGATCTCTAATTAGAACTATTTGTGCATTAATGATGGATAATCAGAAAGCAAAGAGCATTCCAAAAACCCTGTCATTAAAATGCTTCTCTGAAGCACAGCAAGCATACCTATGAATGGAAAAACAAAATATTGGTCTGTATACTGCAATCTGTTGTTCCACAGATGAAGGGCATAAATGGAGCAGAAAACATAATTTGTTGTGTTGGTGTCCATCTTTGAAACAAAAGTTACCCTCTAGAGTAAAAGGCGGAGAGAATGGGCTATCCAAGGAAGGCCCTGGGGACATATGATACAGCCATTTAGATAATGAATGGATAGGTCTTTCATTGAGCACTGGGCAGAAGAAATAATTCCTGATGTGAAATCATGGTACTTTCTATTTTGGTTGGCAGGGAATAATTCATGGATGGTAACGCAGGTTTAATGTTTTTATGGGTAACTGGGATTTCTTTTTCTGAAATTCAATTTTTTAATTAGATATAGGTATTGATTTCTCTTATTCTCTTCTTTGTTTCTCTCAAAAGAGAAACATCTGTTATATTTTCCTTTTAGCATTTGGTTATACCTCTATGCCTCCTTTTGTAACTTCAGCCCTTGCAGAGTTTTTAGTATTATACACCACAGGGTACTTTAAACAGGAGGGTAAGAAGGTTCTCTTGAAGAAGGGTCGGAAGGCCAAAACTTTGGAACTCCCTCCTCAGGGAAATTTGTATATCTCTTTCTGTCATTATCTTCCACCAGCAGATGGCCTTGCTTGCCTCTGAACCTTTGTAGAACAAAATTGTGAAGTTTTGTAGAATCTCCCTTCCTGCCCCTCCTCTGTTTGAATTTCAGTTTTGTTCGAAACAGATTAGAAAAAAACTCCAGCCTCCTAAAATGAGGAAAAGAAACAGATTGTTGGATTTCTGGGAGAAATTGGGTAAAAGACCAAGGGTAGCTGTGATTTTAACTGAGTTCAAAAAGAAGGTTCAAATAAACCAAAATAAACCAAACTATTTTTTGGGGGGATGTTTTATTAGTTGAGCCCAATTCTGAATCAACCCGGGGGGGGGGGAATCATAAAATGCTTTTTATTTGGAATTATTTTGAATTTCCCATCCCTATCATTTTTACTTCGAAATCCTTGTTTAAATATCGTTTCTCCTTAAATAAATCAAGCCTATACAATCTTTCCTTGTAAACCATTTAATCTTTCTTGGTGTTGGATTTGTTCCTGCTAAATACACACACTTTTCCAGGTTTTTTTTTGTGTGTGTCTTTTATCACACATTTCACATTATAGTTTTCTTCATATAAAATGATATACTTTGGACATATAAATACAATTATAAATAAAATGACAAATAAAAACTGTGACAAATTATTTACACACTATCTATGTACAAAACCAACAGCTAAAAGTGAAGACTGAAACCATTAAAAAAGGTATCAATGAAAAGAAAAAGAAATAAAATATGGAACCTTTTCTCATTCCTACCTTTACAGGATAAACTTCAACTTTCTCACAATAACAATTTTATATGACTACCATTCAAAGTAAATTACACTGTAATTCTGCCCTGTAAGGATCATGGAGATAATGTGAATTCCAACAGAATATTATTTACTCTGCACTGCTTTTTCTGGAGGCTTCTGACTTTCTCTCACACCATAACATGCCACTGGGCATGTTATGAATAACAAATTATTCTGCTGCCTACAAATAGCAGTTAACCCTATTTTTCTTCTGACAAAAATGATGTGAGGAAGTATTACATATCTATATA
The DNA here is from genome assembly GCF_029931775.1 of Euleptes europaea. Taxonomy (NCBI): domain Eukaryota; kingdom Metazoa; phylum Chordata; class Lepidosauria; order Squamata; family Sphaerodactylidae; genus Euleptes; species Euleptes europaea. The sequence goes on from NC_079314.1 coordinate 51,403,642, forward strand.
TTTTTGATTTGTGTCAAGAAACGTATCTCCTTACCTGTCAAAAATCTTTCCAATGAAACATTTGCTTTTTATATAAATTGATGTCAGATTATCAAGTTAAGTGGATCATGTTAGATTCTTTGGTTAAATTGTATCATTGATTCTGTTCCCATCTTTATTATAATGTGCAAAAGGATTTTTTGTGGGAAGAGTTGGTTAAACCTCCCTAGCCATAGGCTGAGTGGCTATGAGAGCCAGCGTTGTGTAGTGGTAAAGAGTGGAACACTCTAATCTGGAGAACCAGGTTTGATTCCCCACTCATCTACATGAGCAGCAGACTCTAATCTGGCGAACCAGGTTTGTTTCTCCACTCCTACACATTAAGCCTGCTGGGTGACCTTGGGCTACTCACAGTTCTCTCAGAACACTTTCAGCCCCACCTACCTCACAAGGTGCCTGTTGTAGGGCAAGGAAGGGAAGGTGATTGTAAATCACTTGAGACTCCTTAAAAGTAGAGAAAATTGGGGTATAAAAACCAACCTTCTTCTTCTTTGATGTTATGAAATGTTTGCCAATATTCTAACTCATCATGATGAATGTCAGCAAAGAAACATGGCAGCTTCTGCAAGGTCAATGAAGGGTCATCTATAAATAGCATAGGCTCACTTTGCATAATGTACTCCTTTCAGTCTATCTTTTGGTCTCTTACATGCACACATAATATTTGAATATATCAGACTGACCTAAATTGAATGTATACTCCTAAAACAAAAGCAATCCCTTGAAATCTGCAAGCCACTTAATGCTGAAAGGGCAGGTAAGCATCAGAATGGTTTGTGGAATTGTCCTCCTAGATTACCTTCTCCAGTAAGGGCAGAGGGAGACTTTATCTGCCTAGAATATAGACCTTTCCTAACTCCTCAGTTTACAATTCCCAATAAGCTGAAAGAGTCCACTGTTCCAGCTTCCCTTGGAATAATGGCTCTACCTCACATTTTTGTTGATGGTTTATAAAACCTATTCCCCAGAGCATAGCCTGCTGTATAATTAAGCACCCTCCTGAGTTTTTTCTATGTTAGGGCAGTATTGTCATATGGTATACTTTCCACATGTTTGTTATCCTTGTGTGTGTGTAACTATAATGTACTTTGCAACTGGCTATGATACTTCAGAGACGGGGGGGGGGGGGGCGGGATGCTGAACTAACCGGTAGCTGCTAGCAGTGACTCATCCCCTATGGCTAGGAGTTAAATGCAGGAATGTTTTATAGAGATAATCCAGTGCAGAGATGTTTACAACAATACTTGCCAACATGAAGGACAAAAAGAGAAGCACTATGGCAATTAACCCCAAAATATGTATACTGATAATATTTTTTTTACCACACAAATTAAGTAAAGGAGAAGATAAAGAGTAGAAATGTTAAGTTCAGATTCAGCCCAAATTGCTGTACCAGATTAATGCTTGGAATTTCCTCAACACCTGAGAAATATCAAGGTTTAATTAACAAGTCATGCGATGTTATATAAAGCTTTTGAATATTTATGATAACATTATCATTTTTTGGAAGAGACCAAGACATGCATGACAAGAAACTGGGAAATATTTCAAAATGTATTCATGACAGACAATTAATGATGAATGAAAAAAAAGATTACAAACATCAGAAATTTCATTGAATGGAGTAGCCAAAAGGTTTATAATGCTTGAAAAAATGGCATTGCTATATTCTCACAAGACATTCTTAGGGAATAGGCTACTTAGTATACAAATAATACATAAACTTGGAATAGTGAGTACAATACAGCAGCCATTTGGTTTATTCCCCATATCAAGAGGTATACTTACATTAAATGGTTCATAACAGTAGTGGTTTCAATAGTACTGAACAAGAGTAAAGTCAGACACTTCCTTTTTGTGACATGAAGACTAACAGATTGAGATTTAACACAGCAGATTTTCTTAATTCAATGAACTTGTAGGGTGAATGAAACCCATAAACTGTGATTTAGATGCAGATTGTATTATCGCCTAACTAAAATTCTGTGACAAAATAAACGTGCAAGAATCTCTGACAGAAATTATTTCCCAGCATATTCATGAGAATTCTGCAGTCCCCAGAAATGTATAAAATATTCCTCAAGAAGGCCAGTAATGATGGACAAGCTGGCATGTTGTCTATCACGAATGAGCTTCCCTTACAACTGGAGACAAATTTTGGGATAGTTTGGTATGTTGTAGGATGCAGATTTACAGTGCAATTCTAAAGAGATTTCAGTTAATTTAGAAAGGTATACCTCTGCTTAAGACTGCACAGTTAGTTCACTGTAGAAACCAGGGAAGCCCAATAAGTTCAGCTACTATGCTCCATAAACACCAGGAATATTCTGCAGCATGCAAGAAGCTCTATGCTGTGTTCTTAACCCAGAAAGGACTCCCAGAAGGGAGAACTTTTGAAAACTGGCCTACAGCGGGACATAGCTGTGAAGATGCTCTATAAAGCCATTGAACTACATTTTAATTATTAACGTTATGCTGAATTTTTATGATTGTCGATGTGAAGATTGCCATTTTCAGTAGCAATGGGAAAAGTAATGATTTTTATGACGAGCAAAGATCATTCAATATGAAACATCTTACATAGCTAGGACAAAACACATACACATATCTGCTTGTACTTTCAGAATATCCATCAAAGCATTTAAATTTTGGGATGGATGTCAAATATTTATCAGCGAACCTATATATCATTTTTCTGGAAAAACACTAGAGATCAGGTTTGCAACCAGTCTTGTCTGGCTTCCTGCGGATGAGAATCAAGGTCATGCAGGAATTCTAATGGGTGGTCAGGCTGCAGAGCAAAGAAGCAGACTTGGCTGGAGATGAGATTCAGAACTTCGGATAGCTCCAAGGGACTGCTGGCTCCAACCTCTGCCAAGCCAGACGGAGCTCCTTAAATAGTGGAGCAGAGTGGAATAGATCCAGCCAGACCTCTGCTTCTAGGACGAGGAATGTTTCTTAAAGGGCCTATGATCACATTTAGAGTATGGCACCCCTGTGGCAATCTGAGACTGCTCGACAGGTATGGCAAATGGGATTTGGTGATGGTGACCTTAAAGTCTGTTGGAAAGGAAGATCTTCCAGTGGGTCTGGCTGTGTCCTTGAGTGGACTCCAGAGCTCAAATCCAGAGGTGGCACTTTCCCAAATCTGTTCTTCATGGGGTTGTGAGCTTGTATTAAGGACTGGATTGGATGGCTCTTCATCTGTAGGGCTTTAAAGGACAATATCAATATAACCACAAATATGATTTGTGGTCAGTTATATTTGGGTTACACGCTCCCAATAGCTGGCCCTGATCAGCAGTCTATTTTCCACTAGTGGAAGCTTCTGAACACTCTTCAAAGCTAGCCCCAAGTAGAGTGCATTTCAATAATCCAATCTAGATGTAACTAAGGCATGGATCACTGAACCAGGAATGGTTTCAGCTGATGCATCAGCCCAAACTGTTTAAAAAGAACTCCAAACCACTTGGTTTTCTAAAGTGACTGATGTGTTGAGTAGCACTTCTAAACTGTGAACCTGGCTTTTCATGGGGAATATAATCCCATCCAAGACAGGAGAAATCTGAAGTCCCTGGTCTGCCTTTCCAGTAACTCAGAGAACCTCTTTCTTGTCAGGATTAAGTCTCAGCTTGTTCACCCTCATGTGGCCCATTGCTGACTCCAAGAAGTGGTTCAGCATCCTTGGAATTCGGTGAAAAAAAGTTAGAGCTGGGTATCATCTGTATGTATGTGACACCACAGCCCAAACCTCCTAATGATCTTTCCCAGCTGCTTCTTGTAGATATTAAATAGCATGGGAGATAAGATAGCATGGGGCACAACAGGAATCCTCCAGCACTACCTTCTCAGACTGACCTCACAGATTTGAACCAGCATAACTCGGTGCACCCCAGTCCTAGCTCTGTCAGGTGGTTCAGTAGGATAATATGATCAATAGTATTGAAGGCCACTGAGAGACGCAGCAGAACTATCAGGGACACATTCCTCCTGTCCAGTTCTCAGTAGTTTTTAAGGCCTAGGTGTGCCCAGGGGCACTTTTAGCAGGGGAGGAATTGGAGAAGATTCTGCTAGAATACTGTCTAGCAGCCCTTGAATAATGTACAGAGGTTACTCTGCTCTCAGGTACCTAAAGGCTGGGCATGCTCAGAGGTGTGAGCTCTTGGGCTCTTGCCCTTTGGCTCTTAGCCCGAGGATTGTAGCTTAGACCAGGGTAGAAGATCAACTCTCAGGGAGAGAATGGAAGCTCTTTTCTTGTTTCTGTTCCCCCCTTTGTATTGTTAGCTGCTTCGGGTGCCTTTTGGGGACAAAAGCTGGATAAAAACACATAAATAAATGCATATGGATCACTACCATCCCCTTATATAAACCTTGTTCCTGAGAACAGCTCTAAAAGTTACAACTTCTGGAGGGGTAACAGACAATGGGAGCTGCTGTCTGCAATCATTTTGTACCATCTAAGGCAGAATTCTTATAACTCTCACAGAAGTAAGATGCACAAACTCTCTCTGTATCAGAAGATCATGCACATATAATTTCCCTCTTCATACCCTTGTCATTATTCCCCAACTGATCCTTTTTCACTGTCCTTTATCCTTGGCATGTTTTATTTCCTGATGGTTATCTGTTCTTTTCTGTTCTTGTGTTTCAATGCCAGATTTTTTTAAAAAACTTGCCTTTTCATTTTTATGAAGAAATACCTTTTAGCTATAATTATAGCACAACTTTTTTCACCCCACTAAATTTGGGCTGTATCCACACATCATTGGCTATTGCACTATGTCAATCATTCATGCAGGTAAGACAATGTGTCAAGTGAATGACTGCTACAGCAATGACAGCACAACATCCTTTGAAAAGAGCAGCCAAAATGATCAGGTGGCTAGAGCAACTACCCTATGAGGAGCAGTTAAAACACTTAGGGCTGTTTAACTTAGAAAGAAGGCAGTTAAAGGGAGATGTGATAGAAGTCCATAAAATTATGCATGGTAGAGAGAAGAAGAAGAGTTGGTTTTTATATGCCTATGAGGTAGGTGGGACTGAGACAGCTCTAAGAAAGCTGTGACTAGCCCAAGGTCACTCAGCTGGTTTCATGTGCAGGAGTGGGGTTCAAGAGATTATCATCCACCGCTCATGTGCAGGAGTGGGGAATCAAACCCAGTTCTCCAGATTAGAGTCCACTGCTCCTAACAATTGCTCTTAACCATTACACCACGCTGGTTCTCCAGTGCACAGGGAGAGGTTTTTATTCCTCTCCCATAATACCAGAATGTGGGGTCATCTGCTGAAGATGGAGGGTGAGAGATTCAAAACAGATAAAAGGAAGTATTTCTTCACACACCACATAGTTAAATTGTGGAACTCCCTGCCCCAAAACGTGGACATGGCTGCCAACTTAAAAGGCTTTAAGAGGGGAGTGGACATGTGCATGAAGGATAGGGCTATCCATGGCTACTAGTCAAAATGAATACTAGTCATGATGCATACCTATTCTCTACAGTATCAGAGAAGCATTAGATGCAGTGAAACATAGGCAAGATGCTGCTGCAGTTGTCTTGTTTGTGGGCTTTCTAGAGGAACCTGGTTGGCCACTGTGTGAACAGACTGCTGGACTTGATGGGCCTTGGTCTGATCCAGCATGGCTTTTCTTATGATGTTTGGCTAATGGCTATACCCTTAGGATTAGAGCAGAACTCAGAATACAGACATTTTAAGCATGTTTTGGGGGGGGAAATCAGTGAAAAAATATTGGATACTTAAATTTTGTAATTTAAATACCATATCAACACTGTTTTGGATTTAACAGGAAATTCAGTTTTCCAGTATGGCTACTTAGGGAATGTAATGACATTCAATATCAATTTTAATGATGTGTATGAGAAGCTTCAGATTTGAGGGATCCTTAACATCATTGAATATTTCACATCGATTTGCAATGTAATTTTATATAGTAATACATTGCCAATAAACTAACAATACATAAATGACTGTTGTTGACATGTAAACACATTACTTTTAATTATATAGCAACAACTTCCTATCGATGCAAACTTTTTCTCTTGGCAAAACAGAAACGGCCAGCCCCCTTCATTATGATTTCGGAAATAATTCGCATAGAGAGATTAAACTGTCATAGGTATTGCCTTGTGGTGTAAAAACAATGCTGTATACAGGGATATGGCTGCTATCCCAAGATTTGCATGATTCTTTGTAAATTATGAGTTGAACTAAATTGAATCTATTCTTTATCAAGCATTCAACAGATGCTCTTAATACCCATCAAATTCACTGTATGCCAGCTCATATTATTTTTATGTAAAAGCCTATAAAATATTTATAAGGTGATGATGCAACCACAATTTTAATTACAAGTGTGTCTTTCTGCTCCATTTAAAATATTTATCGCACCATGAGAAGATATGTAAATTTGGTAAGATGGGGAGGGGAGAATAAAACATTTTTAATGTGCGTATAGATTATACTTACATCAATACCTTACATTATTTTTATCTAATTAAAGCATATTGTTGAAACTTCATTGGAAAATTCAAAGGTTTATTATGTTATGAGAAGTAAATCCCTTACACTGTGCCACAAAGAAGGGGATTTGCAAGTATTGGAGTAAAGAAATCCCACATTTTCTTAAATTGTTTGTGTCTTGAAAAGTCTGTTCTTTGAACCTTTAGTGAATGCATTAAAACAGGCCTAGTCTTCTTTATCCAATGACTTCTATTGCTTGTTCTAAAGTACAAAAGAAATCATATTATTCTTGAACACATAACTTAGCTGTTGAGTTTTGTGTTTTTTTTAACAAAGGAATAAAGTGGATATAAATTTATTTCAGTGGCTCAAATATTTATACGTCTGTATTTGACTGAAAGTGAGTCATTATATTGTACCTTCATAGTCAAGTGCACCCTTTATAGTCTGGTAATGACTATATTAGCCATTGATTCTTGTGGCTAAGGGAAAAAGTACCATGAAATGAAGTATTCATCTTAAGAGAAAATAACAGCCAAGTTGTACAACCCAGTGTTACTATACTTCAAATCTATATTACACTTGAAACCTATGACTCATTTAATTAAAAAAAATTAAACTTGATTCTAGGGGTGTGCATTTTTTTTTTTTAGTATATTACAGCCAAAGATATCAGTATCCCCAATATTTCTGAATTCCAATACTGGTATAGCATTCAGATTTGGCTTTTATTTGGGAATCCAAATATATTCACCTTCATTACACCCTATGGGGAAGTTACCTGGGAGTCTGGGGGCGCTGTTTTAGCTAGAGGCACCAGATTTGCAGCACAGTTGTTGGTGCATCTTCAAAGACGAACCCCCCAGTTTGGGAAAGATTGGGTCAGAGCGTCAAATATTATGGGCTCTTAAAAATATTTCCCACAACCAACTTCCATTGTTTCCAGTTGGAGAAAAACAGCAAATTTCTGCAGAGTAAAAGCAAAGTGGCATTCTTGTGATCAACCACAGGTCAATGCATCCCATCCCAAGAACCAACATAATCCCAACAGAACCAAAGCAGAACCCAGGAATCCCAGCAGAACCAATGTGGCAAGCCCAACAGAACTACTGTCAAACCAGATAATAACAGAACAAAAAATCAAGCTTGATGGGACACTTTTGTAAGCCCAACAGAACCAATATATAACACAGGAGTCCAACAGAACTCAGGGTCAATTTGGCAGTGCAAGCCCAACAGAACCAATGTCAGGCCAGAGAATCCCAGCTCTTTTAGGGTGGTTGGTCCCCCCCTCCCTTTACAACCAAGGATAATCCATAGAAACCCAGCACAGCAGACCTAAGCACAGGGGCACACATTCTGGCAATGGAAAATCAGAAAAACCAGTGGTGTTTTGAAGATGTCCAGCAGAACTCAGGGCCACTCTGACAATGCAAGCCCAACAGAATTTATTTTAAACCAGATAATCTCTGCAGTCTAAACTGAATGTGGGGACACTTTTGCATGCCTAATAGAACCATTGGAATTTGTAGATCCCAAGAAGAACCCAGGGATGTTACACCAGAGAATCCTAACAGTTTGAAAGGGAAGGTTCCTTTTCAATCAAGGACACTCCTCAGAAGCCCAGCACAGCAATCTAAATCACTGGGGGGGGGGGGCACTTTTGCAAGCCCAGCAGAACCAAAGGCAATGTGCAGGTGCCCAGAAGAACCAAGGCCCACTCAGGATGTGCAAGCCCAATAGAACCCATGTTACACCTGAGAATTTCTGCAGTGGAAACTGCAAGTCCAGCAGAACCAAGGGCAATCCAGTGACAAAGATATCATCACTTTAACAAGGAAGGCCTCAGAAAGTGAGAGGAGAGGGGTTCTGTGTGCACCCTTCTCCTCCTCTTTCAGCAGTCTGCACACCATCACTGCCTCACAGAAGGAGCCTTAGGTGCTGCAGCTGTCCTTCATCACTGGCTCTCCTTTTCCCATCTCCCACTCTTGCAAAGAAGAATGTTAAACAGGAACACATACAGATTAGCTTCCTTATTTATGACACTTTTGAGTGTTCTGATGGTTTCTGTTTGACATGCAGGCAAACATGCTATCCTACTCTATCCCCTTCATCTCCAACAAGACAAAGAAATGTTTTGTTGCAGCTGTATGATTTTCAGCATTCAATTTTAGTTTGGGGTGGCTGGCTGATGACTGAGTGAGCACCACTTCCAACATCCCCCTGGGCAGCACAGCTACTAGGGTTCAGTTGAGGCTTTTGGGTGCACGTGGATTTTTTTTGCCATCATCTGGGCATAGAGTAGGGGTCACTGGGGGTGTGGAGGGGGGAGGTAGTTGTGAATTTCCTGCATTGTACAGGGGGTTGGACTAGATGACCCTGGTGATCCCTTCCAACTCTATGATTCTATGACCACCAAGGAAGACTTTGCAGAGGAAGGCAATGGACAACTACCTCTGCTTTGCCCTTGCTTTGAAAATCCCTTGCTAATTCATAAGTTGGTTGTGACTTGATGGCACATGCATTCATGCATGCATGCATGCATGCATACATACATACATACATACATACATACATACATACATACATACGGCTTGGGGTGTCCCCCTCCCAATGCCTGGATGCCTATTTTGGTTTTTGAAGGTCAAAGTACAAAGTACAAAGAGAGTTTAATACGGTCCAAGACCAGCATAAAAACATACCAGATATACATACATAACATAACACATATAAAAGTGCATCAAGTGTGAACCCCTATACCATCTTACAATCTCTCACTCATAAAAGCCGTTAAGCGCTTAATTAAAAATATTACATGTTTAAAATTAGTATAAATATAAATATAAAATCGCTCAACCATTAAGTTCAACCCATGCACGCCTGGTCCTCATTGCTTGCCACCCAAATTTGGCCACTTTAAAAGTTATCTCCATATCTTTGTCTGAGAGCATGTTAAAAAGACTAAAGGTTCTGGATCGCCCTGGGAGGTCCGATAATACAGAAAGAATGGCTTCTCGTATCTTGTTGTAGATTTTGCATTCAAACACAACATGCTCGAGGGTCTCAATACTCCCATCAGAGCAGGGGCATAATCGTCCTGCATATGGTATCTTTTTGTATCTCCCTTCCAAGACGGCTGAAGGGAGTGCGTTACAACGCATCAGGGTGAAAGCCCTCCTGTATTCTGGGCTATCTAAGTGGGAAAGGTAAGACATCGGGACCACGTTGGTAAGAGTGCTGCAATTGTAGCACATGTTTTTGATTCTGCTTAGGTCATGCTGCCTTTCCACGTCCAGAACTCTTTGCCTGATCAGGGCTCTGGCCTGTGGATAGTCCATTGATAGGAGCAGATATTGTGAGAGACCATAGTAGCCTAGTTTTTTCATCAGATTTTTCAACCAGGGGGAAACAAAAGTGTTATATAAAATTAGGTTACCAAGTCCTTTGGGACGTGAAGCTATTTTGAGCCAATAGGAGATCGAGACAATCCACATCCTTGCTTCAATCGTTACTTCCCCTGTCTCCATTCGAATTGCAGCATTAGATACACTGGGAGGGACTTGTAGTACAGCCCTCAGGAATTTGGATTGGATTTTCTCCAACCTGGAGTAATTTGCTGTGTTAATAAGCGGCCCCCCATATAACATTTGGGAAAGGGTTTTGGCTTTATATAACTTAACAGCAGCTGTTACCGAGCGTCCTCCCTTTGTCCAGAAAAATTTTAATATAGCCGCGGCACTTTTTTGGGCATTGGCGGAGACATGGGCTATGTGAGAATTCCTTAATCCTGTTGCCTGAAAGACCACACCCAGGTATTTATAGCAGTGTACCTGCTCTATCTTTATCCCATTCAGACTCCAGGAGTGCAGTTTTGGTTTATTGGCAAAGACCATTACTTTGGTTTTTGAGTAATTAACCTCTAGATGATTGTCAGTGCAATAGATCGCAAGCAGGCGCAATGCCCTCCTGATGCCAATAGATGTTCTAGAAAGAAGAACGGCATCGTCTGCATATAGTAACAGGGGAATGTGCCTATCCACCAGTTTTGGGGGGTGCAGCTCTTGCTTGTTTAAATATGCTGCCATATCGTTGATGTAGAAATTGAACAATAATGGCGCTAGTATGCAGCCCTGTTTGACCCCCTTCCTTGTTACAATGGGATCAGTTAGCTGCTCTTGATGGTTACATCTTACCCGTATTGTGGTTCTTTCATATAGGGCTCGAATCAGAAACAGAAGCCGTCTGTCTATCGTAGAAGCGCTTAGCTTTTCCCAGAGAATGGATCTTGGGATTGAGTCAAACGCCGATTTCAAATCAATAAAAGCTGCATACAGTGAGACAGCAGATTTGGCCGCATACTTTGCAATAAGATGGTCTAGCAACACACAATGAGTTTTATTGAAGGTCATATTTACATTCTCTGCTCTTGTACATGAAATAGCCAGTCATGCTGACTGGTTCAGCTAGCACTCACAGGAGCAAGGCTATCACTTTGCAAATTATGTCCCCATTTTAAAAAGTTAAAGTTAATTTAATCAATCAATGAACATGGACAAGTCAAGCAATAGCTATTGTTTTTGAGGAATGCAGGCCCCAAACCAACACAAAATCTTGAAACATCCTTATATTCATCTTCTTACATGTAATCTGAATTAGAAGGCCTTTTTTGAGGGACTGGAGAGCTCACCTCAAAATTCAGATACATATTGACAGCTGGGTACATTTGTATATTAAGCCCATTATTTTCAGACTTCATCTCTGTCACTGACAATCTGCAGCATATTGCTCTATGGTAATGAGATCCAATGGAGGTCAGGGTACTGTCAGCTGTGTGGAAGAGAGAATATTAGTAGGTGCACTTTTCTTCCTTTGGTAGGACAAGCCACTGCTTCCCGATTGTATCCACTAAATAAAAATTCAAAGTCTAACAGTTTATTATAGTCTCAGTAGGGCAAAAAATCAAGGCTTATACTAAGAACGGTGAGGTTCATTAGTCAGTGTTCCAGTTCAATTCTTAAAAAGATCTATGAAGGTATATTGGTCAATTTTCTCTTTTACAGAGTCATGTAATATTAGAATTGGAAGGGATCTTATAGGCCATCTAGTCCAATTGCCTGTTCAGAGCAGGAATCCAAATCTAGAACTTTCCTGACAGATGTTCACTGTTCTAAGCAGCATAAAAGTAACCTTGTAGTTTTCCCCCACTGAACCTTAACTCTGAATTGGGGTGGGGTGGGGGGGGGGAGACACATCCCCTGAAGGAAGAGTATAATTTAATTCTCTTATATGTGATATTTGTAATGTGAAGTTAATGTGTTATGCCATGAATGAAAGGTAGTCTTAGATGCAGTATAAGTTCCTTTCATGACTTCTAAAAACCAAATAGTAGAAACTATATTTGTGTATATAACATTTATTTACAGATCTGCAGGACAAGCAATGTTTAGTGCCTAATCCTTTCTTCTGTTCCCAGGACACTTCCCTCATCTGAATCATTTCAAGAAATATGCAGGAGGAGGAACTATGACATTAAAAAAAAAAAAAAGAACCAGCTTCTCATGTGCATTGGAATGCTGATATTTTGTGATCAGCAGGTGAGATCTTCATTGTTCTTTCATGGCTAATCATAATATGAAAGTGTCTGCAGATATCTGAGTAAAAAAGTCAATGTGTGTAAAATGCCATCAAGTCACAGCCTACTCATGGTGACCCCTCTCAGGATGTTCAAGGTAAGAGATGGTTTGCTACTGCCTTCCTCTTCATAGCAACCCTGGACTTGGTGGTCTCCCATCCAAGTACTAACCAGGATCGTCACTGCTTAGCTTCTGAAATCTGATGAGACCGGGTTAGCTTGGACCATCCAGGGCAGGGGAAAACATCTGTAGGCCATGGGAATAGTTGTTTATTGATATTACTTGCCTGGCATTAGGTTCTGAATTATGAACTGCACCCACATGGATGAATAGGTTTTCTTGGCCGTTTTGGCAGCTAAAATAAAGGTTGCCTGTTTACTGGCTTCTCATGTTCATGCAAGACAAGCTATAATTGTTTATATATCATTGCAGAGGTGGGCTCTGGCTCTGAATTCATATCAAAGTTGCATAGCTAAACAAGGAGCTTCCCAGAGCAGCTGATCAACAACATTATCTAAGTTATTATCTGCCAGGTTTCCCCCAAAAAACCTGAAACCAGGATCAATTATTTCGTTTCCCACTGTGCTTCACATCTTGCACAGTGAGAGGTCTAAATCACAAATTTCTCATTCTCTTCCATTTGCCTGCTTCTGCCGTGCCCTTCTCCATTCCTACTGGGCACTTCCAGAGAGGAGTCAGAACACAGCAAAATTTAATCACAAACTGGAGATACGAGCTAAACACATATTGAAAAGTGGAAAAAAGGAAAGATCAGCAGTGGGGTGCCATTGCTTGAAAACTGGTGTTTTGACTTTGGAAGAGAAGAAGACCTTTTGACATGGAAGAGGGTAATTTTATTCATTTATTTAAAAAATGTATACCCCACCTTTCTGCCCCTACACTAGGCACCAAGGTGGCTAACAATTTAAAACATACATAATAAAATACATTATAAAACCATTAAAATAACCCCCAAACATAACTTATTAAAACTTTTTAAAGAGTTCTGAAAAATAGTTAAAATACATCTAAAAAAGTTAATATACATAGAAAACATTAACAATTCATTAGGAAGAAGGAATTATTGAGGGAATGCCATACAAAGCAAAAAAAAAAAAAAACCCTCTACAGCCGCTGTTGGAAGACGGCATCAGTAGGAGAGAGACAAATATCCCTGGGAAGAGAGTTCCAGAACTTTGGTGCCATGCCCAAGAAGGCCCTCTCTCAGACTGGTGGGGCACCCAAAACAGGGTCTCTGAAAATGACCATAATGATCAGGCAGGTTCATAATGTATTAGATGGTCCTTCAGGTATGTTGGTCCCAAACCATATAGGGTGACAGAGAACCAAAGAGTCAAAATAAAATGAAACATTGTGATAACTTTACGGATTAATGAGCCATCACTGATTAATCATCACAATGGAATATTCACACCATCCCATGTTAACTGGAACACAATACTTTTCACAACTCATGTATTTGGCTGGTCAGGTGGGTGAGAGACCAAGTTATGTTTGAAGATTTCCCGAGACTTACTATATTGAAAGCAAGGGTCAATAGAAAATATAGATATCGAGGATCAAAGCTCCATGTGACAGAAGTATGCATCTATTTAAATATGTTAAGACTCTGGACAACAGAACACATAGCTCTCATTAGAATGCATAAATGTGGTGTTGTGGGTATAAAACAGATGTGAACAGGGGTTATATTGAGAGCAATGTGGTGTACTGGTTAAGTGTTGGACCAGTATCTGGGAAACCCAGGTTTGAATACCCACTTGTGCCATGGACGCTCTTTGAGTGAATTTGAGCCAGTCATACATTCTCAGTTTAGGGGGTCTTTGGAGAGGTGGAATGTCAGATAGGGCTTCTAACAGCTCCGTCCCCAAACAAGATGGTTTCCCCGCGAACAAGATGGAGTTCTCCGTGCACTCCCCCCCCCCATTTTGCACACGAGCTCCGGCCAGAGATTTACAATTGTATTGGGACCCACCCGTGTAAATCTCCGATCTGATATCGGGTCCCGCGCACAAAGCCGAGAGCCCGGCCATCTCCTCCACTGATTGCTCACAATTGTTTCTATTTCAATTTTACTTAAGTCGGCAGGAAACGACTACATTGTCTCTTTGTTCTTGTAACCCTATTGTATCAGCCCTATATATGTGTCCATATTCCCCCAGCCATGTATTCCAGCCTTGCTCGTCTCCTTACTGAAATCACTGACTTTCGGAATAAATCCTTGAATCGCTGCTCTGTCTGGATTGGAGTTTTATTGCCTGAAAAGCCGTGCATTTGCTGAAGCCTGACACTTCCTTACAGGGTTGTTGTGAGGATAAAATGGAGGAGAGGAGAATGATGTAAACTACTTTGGGACCCCATTGGGGAGAAAGGTGGGGTACAAATGAATTAAATAAACAAAATATCTAGATCCTGGTCTGACTCCTTGTGAATATTCAGTCTGGGTTATAATTGGTCCACTGTCCCATATATTTCATTCTTTGACTTGTCTGCATTCTTTGACTTGTCTGCATGTCTCAGCTTTATGATAAATAGCCAACATTTGTCACATTTTATAGATATGCCACATGCCTCTGCCTTTTTCTTTCTCCTAAACAGTGTATTAGATTTCTTATGCTTTCAAAATGTGTATAATGATGTCACTAATAAGGCCAAGTGGGCAATCTGCAACTCCAACTTGAGAAATGAGTTGCTTTAATTAAAAAGGAAAATGGACAGCTGCTACAGAATTAGTACATTTTTATCTACCCTTATTTACCATTTCAGTTTTCCCCACTTGGAATCTGAGCTGAAACCTGTTCACATGATCCAAAAGCAGCTTTTGCAACCGAAGCTAGCTTAAATGTCCAGCTCACAATTTGTAGCACTAAACTAGAAACATCTCTTGTGTAACAATGTGCTTGAAACATGGCCAAACTGGATGTTCTCTAACTGAAATTATATATACTTTTGGCTTCTCTCTGTGCTATGGTTCTGACAGTTTTATTCAAGAACTGTTCCATACACTATGCTGTTGAATAAATAGTCATATATTTAAGATGTATCTATCTAGCGATCTATTTATCATCAGTTTTGACCTGACTGAGCATAAGAAGCTATCTTAAACTCAATCAGTCCACAGTTGTGTTGATCCCAATATTATCTGCTCTGACAAGTAGAGGGTCTCCAAGTTCTCAAGACAAGGTTTTTACAAACCAGGGGGTCCTATAACCGAAAATGACAGGAAATGAACTTGAGACCATCCACATTCGACAGATTTGGTTTACAAATATACAGGATACAAATGACCTTTGTCACTGGAGAGGCTGGGATGTAAACTGAGGAGGCCATAAGAGAGAAAGGACAAAATATAATCCATTGTTTCACATTTTCAAATGTGTCAGGGGCAGTTGATTTACAGATATCAATTTTCATCTGCAAAGATGAAGAAATGTTATTTTCTTTTACATTTGTAAATGATGCTGATTGTTTAGAGAGCTTACCCAAACATCTTCTTTTAGTGTGACAGTTGACACATGCCTCATGTATGCCCTGAGAAAGCATATTATAATGAGTTCCATATTTGAAAGATTTTATTATAAGTGTTGAACTTGGCACTGATTTTTTTTTTAATAGAATGAACAAGCACATTATTCTTCATGACATCCTTATGGGGAAATGAATGAAATGTTGAAAGGGAGTCAAAGGTGCTAAATTGTTTGATGTGGACCATGTGATGGTTGCAATCCTAGTCAGATGAAAGATGTGTACATGACAAGGCCAAGGAGATCTTTGAAAATGAGACCAGTTGAGTAGATCAATTGAAGTGCCTCTAGGAAGAACTGTAAAAATTAAACCTTAGGGGCGCTAGTGCTTTTGATTTTTGTTTACCTTGGCATTCTTTTTTCCCATAACCGAAATTGGAATGCCCATCAAAAAGCAGTGTCCAACAAAATTAAACCTGGGGTTGGTGCTATTGTCAACCTTTTCCTCACCAAAGGTGGCAAATGTATTCCAGAGGCTATTCAGGTTTTTAATCTAAAAATTACCCCAATAATTCTTTTTGGTGTTGCCATCTGGATAACAGTTGTTAATGAATCTATAGATCGTCCATTGCTTCAGTTCTTACGAAAACTCCTAAACGCCCCTCGATGTGTTGCTGGCGTTACTCTTCGTTCCGAGTTTGGCCAAATGTCACTCAAAGCTAGGGCATGGTTGGCCGCCTTTAAACTACACCTTAAACTGTGCTTTAGCACTGAGGGGTTTCAGTCCTTATATCCCTCAAACACTAGATATATGCTGCTCAAGATCAATGGATCAAGGAGCTTCTAAGGGATGAAAGGAAAGGAAAGTGCTTTTGATTTCTACAAATGGTTGGGAAGGATGGAGCATTTATTTATTTTAAACAGTTAAAAGCCCAACTTATTATCTCACAGAGTGATATGCAAGGTGGGTAAAACAGATAAAATTAATTCAAAAAAATAAAAGTGACAATCAAACAAGTAGACAGATACACAAAGTAAAAGAAGTTATCACAGAACAGGCCACACTCTTTCATGCAATTTCATTTTATAGCCCCTCTTGAAGATGAATACAGAAGGGACTTTCCTCAAACCTTTGGAGAGATAACTTCAAAGTGTGAGGGCAACTGCAGTAAAGGGGGTGGGGAAAAGATGTGGTTGTACTTGTAGAGGTGGTCTGTCAGGTATGTGGGCCTGAACTTATAAAAGATTTTAAACAGAAGGGTGGGAGAGAGCACAAGGCCTATTACTTTATTTTTTAATCTGAATCCAGTGAACTATGTGAGTAACCCATACACATTCTTCCTTACTTTAGTGTTGATAATCGAGATAGTTCACAGGTTTGGAACCTCCTGAATCCATTCCAAAAAAGACACAGACTCCTTTGGAGTTCAAGCCCAACAATTAGTGGCTTGAAATCCCTTCAGTACTCTTCTCAATTCCCTCTTGCATTCTCTGTCTTGAATGTACCTGACAGATGAAGCATGGGATGGGCCAGCATTAGACATTACCACCAGTAGGGAGCCTCCAGGAGCGCTAGAAGCCATGGCAAATGTAGCCTGAATGGTTCTGATGCTTTCTGGTACCAGAGGATAAAGAAAGGTATAAGAAAAGGGTGTACTTTGAGCCCTCCATGTTGCTGCCACTGTCAGATAAATTTTCAAGAGGAAAAATCCTAATGGGAAGTTTCTTGTAAAGATGGGGAAGGGCTTGTGTTCGGCCTTAAAAAGTTTCTAGGTAGGCTTGCTGTTTTCCCACCCATGGATGGTAAATCCACATCCCTCTAAGGATGCCAACCTCCAGGTGGGACCTGAGGATCCCCTAGAATTACAGCTTATCTCCAGACTACAGAGATCAGTTCCCCTGGAAAAAAATGGATGCTTTGGAGGGTGAACTCTATGGCATTGTGCTCCACTGAAGTCCCTTGTTTTCCCTAGGTTCCATCCCCAAATCTCCAGGAGTTTCAACAACCTGAATCTGGCAACCCTACCACCCATCCCACACTGGTAGCTAGGGGGGGGGAAACTTGGAAACCCTACATCCCTGGCTCCAATCCCCCATCCTCAAGAAATTCTAGGAGTTCCCCCATTTATCTATAGCCTTTACCACAGTGATTAGTAGAAATTTCCAGAGCATCTCTTGGAAGTGATTTCCCATCCTCCCCAAACTCCACCATCCCCAGCCACCAACCTCAAAATTTAATGGTATTTGACAGGGCAGTGCTGGCAATAGGGTTGCCAACCTCCAGGTGGTGACTGGAGATCTCCTGCTATTACAACTGACCTGCAGCCGATAGAGATCAGTTCACCTGGAGAAAATGACCCTTTCAATTGGACTCTATGGTATTGAAGTCCATCTCCAAACCCTGCCCTCCTCAGGCTCCATCCCAAAAACCTCCTGCTGGTGGTGAAGAGGAACCTGGCAACCCTAGCTGGCAACCAAACTGCTAGACCTTATGGCGCTTCAGGTGACATCTGGACCTGAGCAGGAGTAGCTTATCTATGATTTCTTATTTACTAGATCGGCTTCCTTCTACTCTTCTGCACATCAGTGGAACTTCCCACAATCTCACTGTAAATTCCCAATTTGTACTTTTTTTTGAGGGGGGGGGAGATTATCTACTCTCCTGTGATGAGTTCTGTTGTGGAATGGCTTTGATTAAGAATGTTTTCAGTTGTTTCAATGAAGCCTTTTATAGGTTTTATGTTCCATTTTCTGTAAGAGGCAGAAAATATTGTACATTCCAATCAGTTAAAACTGACATTCCAAAGCTTCCAGACTCCAAATATCAAAGCTGATGACAGATGAAAACTTTATGTCGGAGTCTCTGCTGAAATGCTCCAGTTTAACGCCGATGTAATACCATTGATTTGAATTAAATTACACATGCACAGGCATATGCTGCTGGACCAATACCCTTGGGTTTAATTATCTCTCAGAAATCTATGTTGAATCTTCCTTTTTAGCAAGAACCACTATCACACCTTTCAGAAGGCAATGAAACAATGATCCATTCTTAAAGCAAGAAGTGCTGTAATTAGTAGCAGGGAAATAAATAAAATGATTTTTTTTAAAGGTGCCTTACTGAATTATAATGTGGAATCTATTCTTTCAGTTATATGGAAAACAAGAGGGAGGGAGAGAGGGAGGGGGGAGGGAGGGAAGGAGAAGCAGTGAGTCTTTCCAGGAAAGAAATTAACATAAGATTAGACAGTATTGGGGATGACTGACGTGGTGATGAATGTGCAGGGAGAATGGGATGTGATAGATATGAGAAATAATATTTTAACTTGCTTGAGACTAAGTTCGGTGATATAGCTCTATTTTAAGTATTAGTTGTTGCAATAGAGGCAAAGAAATCCTCTTATGAATAGTTAGGTAATTTTGCAGATGCAGATATAAAATAAGACTATTTGTTTCTTTCTAAATTTTATGCACTGAATTCTAGATGGAATACCATGTTGACTGCAAGTTCTGAAATATTTAGATCGACCCTGAATTTTGAATGACTGTAACAATTGTCATAATGGAGTGTTAATATTCTATATTTTGCTTTCAAGAATAAATAAAACTTCCATGCTGTTGTCACTGATATATTACAATGCTTCCAAATATTAGTAGGGATCCAGACAGCTTTTTTGCTCAATATCACTCAATTTTTGCACTTTACTACAGCCTCCATCTTGCATTGCTTTTGCTAATATGGGACTCGTGATGACCAACATAGCCTTTTTTGGGTAGTCAAAGGGGATCCTTCCTTCCCTTTTCACCAGCAGAAATCTGGTTGGATCTAACTCAATATAATTATTTTAAACCCTAGGGACGCCAGCTGGGAATACATAGCAGTACTGATTTTGATGTCTTGACAGTCTCTGTATACAAATAATTGCAAGATGCTTTGAATGAGAAAAAAAAAACTGTCAATTAATTATTGAACAAATATGTTACTACCAAAGGGGAGGCTGTGCAGGGTAACTGCCCACATTCTTCCATATTCCTCAATTCACTGATGTGAAAATGGCTATGCACATGGGATTGCCACACAGCTGACTTCATGGTTCCACATTCCACATTTACTTTTGCTAATACAGGACTCGTGATGACCAACATAGCCTTTTTTGGGTGTTCAAATCCATGTTCTAATCTATATATGGTCATCTTTGACTTTTGAAGGAAGGTAACAGCACATTCCTGACTTCTGAGGACGAACGTCCTCAGGAGGCCAAGAAGGCACTGCGCTGGTGTTGGGGCCCTCCATGATGGTGTCTGGGCTACTTATGCCATTGTAAGTGGCCCCAATGCTGGCAGGGAGGCCCGGATGCTGGTCTCCGGGAGCTGCTGGCAGCACCGCCCCGGGACACCAGAGGGGCTTTCCGCTGGTGTCCCACCAGCACAAAGGCCCATGCCGGCATTCTGGGGGGCTTTTCGGCTTCCTGGGAGGCATTCCCAGGGTGTTCCAGGGGGAGGAGCTGCTAGTAGGCAGCTTCCTGTCCCCTTTTGACCTCGGATGCCGGTGCCGAGAATGCTATTCTCTATGGCGTGAAAAGCCCCATTTAAAATTTTAAAAGCTGCAAAAAGGTTTTTTAAATGTTTTTGGCATGTGGGGAAATGCTTAGGAGGCGCCTCCTCCTTGCATGCTGCCAGCTCAGGAATGGGCTGTAAATCATAAAATACAAATTGCCATCTCTGAGCTGTAGCCAAAGTGTTGTCAGTGCAGTTTCCTTCTTGTCCTGCTTTCCTCCTTGTCCTGCTTAGCTCCCCCCCTCCCCATATTCTAATTCTGGGGATTAAGGAACCCTCAGGAACAGCATGGAGAGCAAAGTGGTAGTCAGAGGAAGGAATCAGCAAAAATTGCTGCTCCCTCCTCTGCTGTTCCACAAGTGTTAACTGCAATTTCACTGGTTGTATGCAACATTTGGGGTTTAAACTTAGGGCTGGATCCAGCCAGTTGTTTTTTTTTCCATTCAAGCTTACCTCATTCCCCTCCTTATTACAGCTCGGTCCCACATGGTTAAGTCTATAAAGGTCCCATTATCTTGAGCATGGCCTTTTGGTGGACAAAGGGCACCACATCTTCCCTATTTTACCAACCAAAAATTAGGTTGAATCCAACCCACCAAACTACATCCCACATGACTCATCCATTCAGGTCCAATGACGGTCCCAGAATACATTATTTGGTGGAAGAGGGGAACTCCTTTTCAATAGCAGAAAACCGTAGTTTTTGAGTTATAAATTACTTACAGTGCATTCCTTACTTCTGAGGACGAAAGTCCTCAGGAGGCCAGGAAGGGGCTGTGCTGGCATTGGGGCACCCCACACTGTCGTCTGGGCTACTTTCACTGCTGTAAGTGGACCCAACACCGGTGGGGAGGCCTGTGCCAGTGTTCCGGTGGGGAGGGGTCCTGGCATCCCTGGGGGCACCCCTGGGGCATGCCGGGGGGAGGACCTGCCTTTAGGCAGCTCCCTGTTCGCTTACAGCCTGGCACACCAGCAGCAAGAATGGCGGTGCTGCGCCTGCTTTTTAGCAGACATAGCCTCGCTGTTCTCTGTGAGGCGAAAAGCCCCATTTAAAATTTAAAAAGCCTTCAAAGGGCACTTTTCGAGCTGTTGGCACTGGAGAAATGGGTTAGGAGCCTCCTCCCCACCATCCCTGGCTGCCCACAGCTCAGGAATGGACTGTTAGTCACTTAGCTCCAATTCAATTCAAGGTTCATGTGATACCAGATCTTGCAGTTTATAGTGTAATGTGATATGAATACCTAATTGGAACAAAGTATAGTTAATCACACCGATAGATTAATTTGTGTGTCTTAACAAACAAATAGTTGTCTCCTGCTTTGACTTTGGAAGAAATAGAATATTATTTTGATGTATCCAGATAATCATAGACCAGAAAGAAAGAAACAGAAAATAAGTGTAGAATCAAAAAATCACCTGCTTAGTGCTTAATGTTCCTGTATTTTGAACCAGAATAAATTCTGATACTGTATAACAATATTCTTGGTTGAGTTAGTTCCAGCAACCAAAGGCAAAATGCACTCAATGTGAGAAATGAATTGGCAGATAGATATTGGAAACAGGTGCATCCCATAAAGGATATACCTGCAGGATATATGCACTTGTCCAAGAAAGACTTTATTGAATTTGAGAAAATATTGTTTTCTTTATATTAATTTTAAATTAATTTACATAATGCATCTATGGGTTTACAAAGCTAGTGGTAAAATTCTAGTTTGTGCAAACTATCTCAAGTTGTAGTTGACATGTTCTGTTAAAAACAATGGGGCCTAAATTAATGACAAATGTATTTTTCAAGTAGGACTTATTCATTCTATTGTTTCCAGCTTTTCCACCTGGAGGTCAGAGGAATGCAAACAGCCCATCTCTGCCTGACAGCTCTGTCTGACAGCCCATCTCTGTCTGACGGCTCCCAAAGTTTGCACAGGTCACCAAGATGGGGTCCAGAGCCCTGGAATCTTTGATATACCTTGGTAAAGCAGTGCCCTGCTTTTCCTGGCAGCTTTGGTTCCATATGCCCTCATAGAATACCAGGTTGCTGAGACAGATAGAAGGCCAATATGTTAGGCAGAGAAAGGCCTCAATCGTGTTTTGGATAAAGAATTGGTGAGATTTTCAAAAAAGCACTTTGGCTGAGGGAAGGGAAGTCAGGAAACAAAAGTCTAGTGTCACATGCCAATAATTTAACTAGCGAGTCATATTAAAATGTTGCACAAAGCTGCAAACTGCTGATAGTGAAATTCTCTTGCATACAGAATGACACAATATGCCATAGTGGAGTTATAAATGTAACTACCTTAAAATATAAAATATATTATTTGTCTGGGTTTTTTTTTAAAAATGAAAAAGAATGGATACTATATAAACTGGGCAAAGGAATAAAAAACTGAAAGAACTGGCCAGGACAACAATGTATTTGCATCTCATTATGCAATACTGATATGCATGTGTTTGAGTGTGTGTGTATAATGCTATAGCATAGTAGACAGCCATGGAAAAGGACTGTTTCTACCATTCATTGAACAGTCCAACAAGAAAGAAACTTTCACAATGAAAGCATGCAGAGGGTGTAGAAACAGATATGTAAAAAAACTCAGTTTTGAACTTGTATCAAGCAGATGAAGAATCCCTTGCTGCTGATGTATAATTTGTACTATTGCAAACTAAAATACACTTCTGTTACAATTATAGCAGAATGTATATTTATCCTCTATCTTTTTTTCTTTATCTCTGTACCCTTTCACAAACTGCTATTGCAGTGTGCTCATTTAGTGGATATTTTCACACCTCAGAAGAACCAGAGTATCTTTTCTGGTTTTGAAACCCTACCAGAATAGTAAGGAGCCCCGTGGCGCAGAGTGGTAAGCTGCAGTACTGCAGTCCAAGCTCTGCTCATGACCTGAGTTAGATCCCGACGGAAGTTGGTTTCAGGAAGCCAGCTCAAGGTTGACTCAGCCTTCCTAGTGAAATCCTTCAGAAGGTGGGTGGCTTTGCAAATATATCGAACACACTGGAGCCTAGCCTCATTTACACAGATGCACATTCCAGATGTGTGCTTCTGAATAGGTCTAGTGATGTTTTTGACATGTCAATACACAGTGGTATCATATGTTCTTTTTTTATTATCTTATCATCAGCAGTAGGCTTTCTCAGAGGTCCAGAGAGTCAAAGACCAATTCCAACTTTAAAAAGCACATAGTCATCATATTTTTTTAAATGATAAAATATGAAAACAAAATTGTATGTCCTGCCTTACACAGTTTTCTGTTTGCATTGTTTTCCAATTCTGTAATCCTAGTCCTATTGCATTGTTTACTGGATGTTTTATGCTGCTTGATTGAATAACATTTTTAACATATATTTTTGTAATCTGCTTTGAGCCTGAGAGAGAAATGTGGGCAATAAATGAAATAAGTATATTAATACTTAAAACAAGACACAAAAAGAATGAGATGTAATTTGGCCCACATAGGGTCAACATGCAAACAAATCACAAAATTTAGTAAATGCCAACAAGTTAACAAGTGTCTACATGTTAGGCTTCCTTAGAGCTTGAAGTCCAGGCCAAATGGCCCTCCACCCTCCAATTAGCCCAGTCAACAATTATGTAGCCAGAAATGTTCAGAAGTATATATTCTCATGCACATTTTTTTGAAATGCAGACACTTGAGGGCTAAAAGTATATTTGGAGCTACCTTTATGGATGGGAGTATTAAACAGAGCATTTCAACTAAATAGGCTGGTTACCATTTCATTTGTCACCGAGCAAATGGCTTATTCCAATGCCAGAGAGTGTTTCTACCAAAATGAATAGATGATGCTGTTCAAAAACTGCAACCAAGTAATTATTTTATTGTAACAAGCTTATTAGTGTATTGATTTATATAGTATTAGGCTTCATTGGCATTATATATCATTTTTGGTATATTTTTACATTGAAGAATGATAAGATGATTATGAACAACCATCGATGTCTGATTAAAGTGTCACCATTTGCAATGGAATGCTTATGGGACTGCCAGTTTTTACATTTCCAATTCTCTTGCTTCAATAGTCTCATATAACTTGGCTATTAAAAACGATTCCCGATTGCAGAGCAATGACGTTAGTTGTCTTCATCTACCAGTGTGAAGTTGGACAGCTGGAAAAAAAATTTCAATTCTTTTTAAATTTGTATGGATTAGATCTAAAATTCTGCATTAGATGGATTAGATCTAAAGTTCTGTCAATGGAATGGAACTCTGCTGCAGTACAATGAGCAACCTGAAATGGTCCCTGACTCTCAGAAGCAGCATTTTGGGGGGATCAAAGGGTAATCAACAGAGGTAGAAAAATTCCAGTCAGCTGACGGAAATGCTTTCCTTTGATGGATAATTTAGTCTGGATTCAACCCCATGTCATTGTTTTACAATAGCTACCTTAGCAAACACAGTAAAATAGTATTATTTTATTAATTATATACCTACATTTATCAATATGATGCTGGCAAGAAGTTAGGTCAATGCACTGTGAGTTTGCTACAATAAATTTGAAATGCAGTTGTATAGGAGTACATGTAACTGAGAGAGAGGCTGCTTCAACATGAGGACCCCCCCTTCCTTGTGGAATACAACATGCCCCTGCTTTATTGGTAGGATCACCAGTTCTAAATTTGGGAATTCCAGGTGTTTTGGGGGTGGCAATGGGAAGGGTGGAGTTTGGGGAGTGGATGGAGCACAGAAGGGATCTGATGCCATAGAATCCGCCCTTTGAAGCTATTTTGTCCAAGAACTGATCCCTGTCATCTGGAGATCAGTTGTAATTCCAGGAGTCCTCTATTTGGAGGTTAACAACCTGATTTATTAGGGAATTTCCACATGACCTTGTACTATTTCATTGCATGACTTGAGGGAGTTAATGGCTTTCCCTATTAATTCAGAGCAAAGAAAAACAATCCAGACTGCAGGCAGAGACTCCATGTGTAAGCTCTGTCTGCAGCCATTTGGTGGAAGGGGGTGGAGCTTAGTGCATCCCAGCTCTTATCCCTTTAACAGGACTCCCCACCCCCAGCAATCTTATCTGCAGCTCAGCTGTGAGCTGACACTCAACTGTTGAGGGAAGAAGGGATTGACAGGCTGTGGGGAGACCTGGGGAGGTTCTCATGAGGTTAACACTTCTGCCCTGATGTGGGGAGAGGCGGAACCAGTAGTGAACAGTGTAGGGAATAGGATGTGTGGATGCCATCCCCACATCCTGCTTGCTGCTGTTTCCACAGCAGAAATGGCTTTTCCCACTCCACCCCTCCCGTGAAACCAGCCAGAGCTGCACTGGATTAATGGAGCAGTAACCTTTCTGCCTTCTTTCTAATTATTTCAGCAGATGGCTGCATTAAATAAAGTGTATCTATTCTTCCACTTCATGGTTAAAAGAATATTGGCTGAGATAAGGAGAAAAAGAATACAAACTCCTCTCATAGACACTCTATCAGTAAAAAGAGAGAGCCAGTGTGGTGTGGGGTTAGTGAGTTGGAGACCCAGGCTCATATTGGCACTAGGGTTGCCAGCTCTGGGTAGGGAAATACCTGGAGATTTTGGGAGTGGAGCCCGGGGAGGGAAGGGTTTGAAGAGGGGAGGGACTTCAATAAGGTATAATGCCATACAGCTCACTTTCCAAAGTGACCATTTTCTTCAGGAGAATTGATCTCTGTCACCTTGGGATCAGTTGTAATCCCAGGAGATCTCCAGCCACAGCCTGGAGGTTGGCAACCCTAATTGGCACTCAAAGATGTCTGGGTGACCTTTGGCTAGTCATTTTCTCCCAACCTAACCTGTCTAAGGTTTTGGAGGGATAAAATAGGAAGAGGACCATGTACACCACCATGATTTCATTGGAGGGCTGCACAGTTCAGTTGCTTGAGATTAGTACTCTTCAGTTGGCCTTAAAATGGAAACACTTCTTTAAGCTTAGAGGAAACCAATTTTGTTTCTACAGGTTGGATACCAACTAAATTTTCTGCTAACTGATGTTACTTCCATCAGCAGAACAGAATTTCCATGCCCCTCCCGCTGTACTTTATTGATCTCTCCAAAACATTTCGAAGGAACAGGAGACCCTCAGGAATAGCATGAGAGGGAAATCTTCAGCAGGAAGGGAAAGTGACATAAATTACACCCCCACTTCTGTTAGCAGAAAATTTAGTCTGGATTTAGTCCTATCTGCTTTCATTAATAAATACAAATTTACAGATCCTGGTGTGCTCATTTGTTAGAAATGAATTTCTAACAGAGCAATCCTAAGTACAGTTTCATTGATTTCAGTGGTCATGAAAGGTGTCACTGTTTAGGACAAGGAAAATATCTGGTCTTCAATTATAGCATGTCTACTATATATTCCTCCTTGACTCAGCAAGGGATATCAGTGTGCTGGAGTAGAATTTCTCATTTGTAGCAGAGATGTACATCTGAATCTGGATCAGTACTTTGTTGATAGTAAAGGCCCATTAAATTATTTGGGCATATCTTTTGATACACATAAACATCTCAGTTTTGACCAGTGGAATGGAAATCCTATGCTTACTTGAGAGTAAGTCCTGTTGAACTCAATGGAAGTATACATGAATAGCGATGGGCTGCCGTTGTTGCACAAAGTGCTGGGGCAGTATCACCCTCTCTTATGCGTGGTGTTGAATTAAATTGAATTCATCAAATGTGTATGGGGTTACATAACATTTTGACTCACAATATCATCTGTGGAAGTATCAAAAATATTGCTCTTATGATCTTTGTGCAGTATATTTTTATGGAAGAATAGACTGACTACATAGAACTGTTAATATTTCATGTCAACTGAATAGAACACTTTAGTTTTATTATCATACTAAGCAAAAATGAGATAGGCTTTATTTCTCTTTATATAAAAAGTTTCTTCTTATTCAGGCACAGATTTATGAACATGACCCATCAGGGATGAAAATGTGCTTTTAGTAGTGGATAAATTGCTACTTTAAAAATTCCTAGTAAATGAAATACAAAGCATATTTATTTGAAAGTAAATCCAACTGAATTCAGTACAACTGACTAGTAAATGAGAGTGTTCAGTAATGATACTATGCTATCTGAGCCAGTGCATATTTACTCAAAGGTAAATTTTTCAATGTTGATTGGTTCACCATGGCAGGAACATTCATATATGGTCTAGGAAGCTTCTAGTTCTGCATCAAAGCAGATAGGAGTAACTCTCCTCCTTAAGTAGCAAAGGTTAGTGTGTCTCCATCGTCTTTTGCGGCATAAGACATTGTAGTTCTACCACAAGCAAATATACTCAAAAATCAAGTGGAAACTCTAGCATTTTGTCAGATGGTCCGCAACACATTTGTCTCCCAACACATGAAAACACTGCCATTTAATTCAATGATAGCACGCATAGTTGGCTATTGTGCTATCATTGTGCTATAGCAATCATTTGAACCTGGATTTTCCAGCATGGAGAAGCCAATCCAGTTTCAAATGATTGTTTTAGTAAAACGATAGCACAATATCCAGAAACGCGTAGGTACAACCATAGTTTAAGTTTTCCCCTCCCTTAAAGTACTGATTCTAATTTATTTATACCTCATGAATTTGCTTATTAGATTTCTTGGACCTTGATTTTCTCTCAGACATTATGGTTGCTGCACAACCTTGAAGCAGCTCTGAAATGCATTTTTATCTTATTGAGAACCATTCATGGTGGCCCTGATTTAACACAGTTCAACAATGTATTCAGATGCAATTCAAATGGAACAAAGAAAGTGAGTCAAAGGCTTTCACTGTCAGAGTTCATTGGTTCTTGTAGGTTATCCGGGCTGTGTGACCGTGGTTTTGGTATTTTCTTTCCTGACGTTTCGCCAGCAGCTGTGGCAGGCATCTTCAGAGGAGTAACACTGAAGGACAGTGTCTCTCAGTGTCAAGTGTGTAAGAAGAGTAATATATAGTCAGAAAGGGGTGGGTTTGAGCTGAATCATTGTCTTGCAAAAAGTATCAAAGGTAATGTGCTAATCATTGTCCTGTAAGTATCAAGATAATGTGCTAATGAGGGTGTGGTATGTTAATATGGAACCATTGTATCCTGAAGTGATCTGTTAATGTGTGAAATCCGAAGCTAATCTGCATGGCTATTGTGGACTGTAGTCTTTGTTAGTCTGGAGGTTTTCAGGACAGGAAGCAAAGCCTTATTCATTCTTAAACTCTCTTTTCTGTTAAAGTTGTGCTGATGTTTATGAATTTCAATGGCTTCTCTGTGCAATCTGACAAAATAGTTAGTAGAATTGTCCAGTCTTTCAGTTTCTTGGAATAAGACCCTGTGTCCTGTTTGTGTCAGTCCATATTCAGCCACTGCTGATTTCTCAGGTTGGCCAAGACTGCAGTATCTTTCATCTTCTTTTATCCTTGTTTGTATGCTGCGTTTTGTGGTCCCGATGTAAACTTGTCCACAACTGCAAGGTATACGGTATACTCCTGCAGAGGTGAGGGGTGATGTCTCTTTTGTGAGGTCTCTTTTGTCTTTTGCTGATCGTAGCATCTGTTGTATTTTCTTGGTGGGTTTAAACACTGTTTGTAGGTTATGTTTTTTCATTGTCCTGAAAACCTCCAGACTAACAAAGACTACAGTCCACAGTAGCCATGCAGATTAGCTTTGGATTTCACACATTAACAGATCACTTCAGGATACAATGGTTCCATATTAACATACCATGCCCTCATTTGCACATTATCTTGATACTTACAGGACAATGATTAGCACATTACCTTTGATACTTTTTGCAGGACAATGATTCAGCTCAAACCCACCCCTTTCTGACTATATATTACTCTTCCTACCCACTTGACACTGAGAGACACTGTCCTTCAGTGTTACTCCTCTGAAGATGCCTGCCACAGTTGCTGGCGAAACATCAGGAAAGAAAATACCAAGACCACGGTCACACAGTCCGGATAACCTACAAGAACCAAAGAAAGTGAGAGTGCTCACTTCAAATACACACAAGCTGTCTCTGTGCCTTACCGGTTTCCCTCAGAACTATGTTACTTTGGACACTTCTGGTGGATCTTGGCGAGCCAAAGGGAGTGCCTTCCAGCACTCCTGTTTCTCTCCCCCCCCCCCGCTGGGACCCCCGTGCATCGGGGTCAGGTTAGAGTCCCATTTGGGATCTCCCCCTCTCCTCTGGAGAGCCAGGCATACCGGCAATTGTGTACCTAAGCACGATCCAGCAAATTCAGCGAGAGGGACCGCGGTGAAGTCCGGCCAGGCTGGCCTCCACCATCTTTGTGTGTGTGCGTGAGTGTAAGGAGGGTGAATGGGAAGAACTTAAATCATTAATTGTATTCTCCTTTGGGCAATCAGCAATTGGCAATTGAGAAATATTGATGGGGGCGGCGAAGACTCTAAGAGCAGCAGGCAGAGACGAGGAGAAGCGGCGGGTGACGGCTGATCGGGCAAGTGGGAACTTAAAAACAAAAAGGGAGGGGGGAGAGGAGCGGAGAGGAGTGGAGTAGAGAAACTGTGAATTTTGGAATTAAAATCTACACACTCTGCTAAGAAGCAAGAGGGAGAGGGGAAGGTTGGAACATCAAGAGAGAAAACAAGGCAAGAAAGACAAAAAGCTTAAGTTCGCGAAGGCAAAACCAAAAGTAAAAGTAAACGGTGAGCTTGGTGGCGAGTGCCATTGCTGGACAGCATACTACGCAGTTGAAATAAAAATCTCTCAAGTGCATCCCCCTCTCCAGCGACCCAAGACTAATAAACATTCCCCACAGAATACAAGACACCTATAACATTACAAGACAAGCCTCCCCTAAAAATCCCACTACTGAACTTTTGTTTTACTTACTGAGAAGAGAAAACTAGTCAGGAAGACTGTAACCAGAGGCGAGAGCTCCATCTACTGGCTGAAAACGCAACAGTATTTCATGGACTTGTTCTATTTTTTTTAACTATATTGGCCAAAACTGATTGCTGTACTAACCTATAACTATTCTTTTTCATTGTGGCTTAACCCTATTTAAGTAGTGCTTTACCCACCCAAAGATCTATCGATCCCTTTCTGTGTTTTTTATTTCATGCGAACTAATAAGACTTAATTTTTAGTCACTATCCTCAAACTAATGAATTAACCTAGTACAATATAAACTCAAATAATATTATTAATATCTCAAATACTTACTCAATTAATTAATTTCTCATTGATTTAAAGTTAATGATCAAGTGTACAACATTGACTGAACTTTGTTGATTATTGAAGATTGGAGTGCTTTTTATTAATGGATTAATGCTGATTAAATTACCATTTTGATTAAATAAGTAAATTGTTTCCTTTTTAAATTTAATTATTGTTGTGTGTTATAACTGATTTCAGGGGGAGGTTGATTATTGTGGAGCATTGGTTAATGGTGAAAAATCTGATGTATGACTAAAGTTGTAATTAATGGAAGGTATGATTAATGTTGTATGGAAAAACTGTTCCAACACATACAAACAAGAAGAAAACAGCACAGACAACAACAAGTTACTAAGAGACGAGTAAAAGGCAAAAAGAAAGATAAATCATCAAGTGAGGAAGAGCTGGAGGGAGAACTTACAGAAACAATGTCTAACGTGACAGCTAAAGCAGTGGTTGACCAAATTACTATACAGCTAGCAGGATTAGAAAGTAGGCTTAAAGAAGAGTTGCAAACGTTCAAATTAGAAACAAGAACATCACTTTCGGAAATTAAAGTGAAGATAGGGGAGAACACAGAAGAGATTAAAGGACTTAAACCCTCAAATCAGAAGCTTGTAGATAAGGTCCAAGAACATGAAAACTGGAAAGCTAATGCTGAATCAGAAATTGAGATCCTGCAGATACAAAACAGAGAAGCTAACCTATGTTTCTGTGGCCTTGAGGAAGATTTTGGAAAGGATAATTTACTAGAGAGCTTTACTGAATTGATTCAAGAATATTTGCAGCTAGAAGATCAACCTATCATAATCTATAACATCTACAGAATCAACTCAAAATACACAGCAAGAATTAACATCCAAGAGACATCTTAGTGAAATTCACACAGAAGATAACAAAAGATTCAATATTAAGACTTCAAAGGGAGAAACCTCTAGAATACAAAGGCAAGATAATCCAGATATTCCAAGATCTACCAAGCTCAGTGGTGGAAAAAAGAAAAGAATTTAATCAGCTTAGACAAGTCTTATTAAGTAAAGGAATCAGATATCGTTGGATCATTCCAGCAGGATTGGAAAAAATTTTCCCGACAGGAAGGAGAACAATTAAAAATCAACACAAGCAGACAGACTGCTAAGAGACCTACAAGCAGAAGATAAAAATGGCAGATCGAGTCCTCTGGGTAAGAAGAAAGACTCCCCAAAAACCAGTCCTAAGAGGAAAGATGGTGCGGACCAGCAAAAGAAGGACGCAGAGAGTGGTGAGTCATCTAAACTGAGTGAAGCGGCAGCCTACTAAAATTCAATATGGAAAAATTGCAGATAGTTTCCATGAATGTAAATGGACTTAATTCACCCGCTAAAAGAAATAAAGTATTTCATCAATTGAACAAACAATAAACGGACATAATTTGTATCCAGGAAACACATATCAAACAAGCTCATGAACATCTATTAAAGAACAAAAAGACTAACAATGTAACAAGCTTGCTTTTTGCAAATGCAGATATAAATGTTCATTGTAAAATGTAAATGTCGTCATAGCTGTTATAAGACAGGGGCTGAAACAGAAGAAGGGAGGTCACCGGATATAAAGCAAAATCTCCTTTTGTAGCTTAGAGTAGTGATGCTGTGAATATGTTCGATGGCTGAACTTACCATATTCAAAGGTGTGAGCTGATGTGACCTGATCTCTCAGTCTGTTAGGTACAGCCAAACAGTGCCCCACTACTGGGAACCATGTGCCTCAGAGTCCTTGGTCACATGTCTGACACAAGTCTGGTTGGAGGTTGGCTGCCACGAGCATCACTAAGGACTACTTATCCAAATTCTGAATGGTAGGATTTTATTGAAACACAGCATTTATTGATAACTGATTTATATTATTTCTGTATGATCTGAACCAGTTTGCATCAGGTTTTCCCAAAACTGTGTACGTGGAAAGACACTGCTGATTTAAACTGATTGGCAGCCATTAGCATCAATAAGAACTACTTAGATGAACACCAAAGGGTGGGATTTAATTGAATTTATTGAGGACTGATTGTCCATTTAACCAATTATCTGCTGAGCAAAGCAGTTATGTAACAAGTATGGTGAGGTAGTTGACCTCAACAGGGCTGTGTGATAACTTCCATGCACAAAAGCAAATTGTGCTGTGCTGCATGGATAGTAAGGATACAGTGAAACATCCTGTCAAAGACCCACAAACAGACTGATGTACTATCACACTGATTGTCAAAAAATCATGTCTCCGTTTGCAGCTGGTGAACAGGGCATGAGCTGAACCGGTAGGTGTTCGGGCATCCCTAGCTGAGTGATATAATTAATCTGCAGGTCATCACAATTATCTAAATGTAACACAAACATAAAAGAAAGATATTTTTTGATGCAGCTGAAATCATTGCAGAAGGAGATCCTGTCTGCCAGATCAATCACAATCTTCTCAAAATCATGACATAATTTTAAAAGAAACACATGTATTTAATTTATGGTTGAGAGAAACTGTGATAAAATCTCTACTGAGAACTGCTGTCACTCACTGGAACTACATTACAACATAATTTGAAAAAAATGATGGCAGATACCACTTATGGAAGAAAGAGTCTCTTTCATACCTAATAATTTAATTCACATTTCAAATGGTTGCCTCAGGGGAAACACAATCTCTTAATATACAATGTATTTTGGTCCACCCACTAGTCAAGATTTCTATATTTGCTTTCACTGCACCAACCCTCATCCTGCACCACAGCTAACTTTAATGGAGAGGAACTACTCTGGTAATGAAATATCTGGCTGTCAGAAGGGAATTTTGATACAGAGATTATCAAAGAAGGAAGATACATTGATTGAAAGCTATGGCTGTAAGACAAGATAAATTGTTTGGCATCCTTCAGTGCTATTTTCATTTCAACAACTAAACTGCTCTCATAACAGAGAGAAGGGCTGTTCTATATCCATTGTTCTACATCCTGAGCAGATTTAGTAAACTGTGGCTGGATTGCTAACAAAAGCAGAAATCCTGCCCGTGTTTATTAGAGATGCTAAACAACCTCTGGTTTGGCTCACTTCTTGTTTTCCCGTCATGATCTTTTAGATGGACTATTCATCTGTTGTGATGGACCTCCACCAGCCCGGCGTGCAGGAGAGGAAGCCATGGCCTGAACTAGTGGATATCTGACAAGCAAAAGTAGAGCAGGGGCAGCTACTGATCCAGGACCAAGAAAGAAAGTGGAAGCTGGGTCAGTGCCTGGGCAAGCCATTTGGGCACATTTGGTCCAGCACCAGCAGGCTAGGAAAAGGTTGGTCAGCCTGGGACATATCCCCAGCTGAAGACGCTAGCAACTTAAGATCTAGCATTAAGAGTACAGGGGGTCAACAGGAGCAGGACTTTAACAGGACCATGTGTGGTTGGGGGGCTGGTTGATGATGGAGAATAATGCAATTACTTCACCCCTGGCTTATACATGCATTATTTTGTTGCTGTAAGAAGGCGATGACTGGGGAAGGCACTGGCAAACCACCCAATAAACAAAGTTTGCCTAGTAAACGTCTGGATGTGACGTCACCCTATGGGTCAGGAATGACTTGATGCCTGCACAGGGGACCGTTACCTTTTAGAAGGAAATAAAGAACCTCCCCCCCACACACACACACACTGGGGTGAGTTGCTGTCCCTGCCTGGCTTTGCACATGATTCTTGTCTCAGCCTCTCTGATATGGAATGGCAGCCCCTTCCCAGCTTGCTCCAGCTGGCCATGCTGATGACCAGTAGCTGCACCATAGGAGATTCAGTGACTCCAGTGATGGTGATTCTTAAAGATCTGTTTTTGGCTGTTCAGCAGGTTGCTTCAATGTACTTCTTCCTAACAGTTCAGTACAGCACAATCAGCTTCTTGTGCATGTATGTTCTCACACAACTCAACAGAGTTCTAATTCCTCCTCAATGCCAGTGCAAAAAGTTTTGCAAGTGTGGATCATGAAAAGCTATGATTGGTGATAAAAGAAATGGGTGTGCCACAACATATGCTTGTTTTGATGCTCTGGACAAGAGGCTACAGTTAGGAAAGAATCTAGAGCAATAGAATAGTTCCCAATTAGCAATGGTGCAGGACAAGGATGTATTTTAACTCTTTATCTGTTCAATCTATATGTAGAACATATAATAAGAAAAGCTGGACTAGATTTAGATTAAGATGGAGTCAAAATTGGTGAAAGGATTATTAACAATTTGAGATATGCAGATGACATCACATTACTGGCAGAAAATAGTGAAGAGTTGAAAAAACTACTCGTGAGGGTTAAAGCAGAAAGTGCCAAAGCAGGATTACAGCTGAATATCAAGAAGACAAAAGTAACGATCACTAAGAAATTTCACAACTTTGAGGCTGATGATGAAGAACCTGAAATTGTTAAAGATTTTCTATTTTTTGGCTTCATCATCAACCAAAAGGGAGCCTTCAACCAAGAAATCAGAATGATACTGAGACTGGGAAGTAGCTAGAAAAGATCCTTAAGGGTAAGGCTAAGTCGTTGGCAATCAAGATCAAGATAATTAATACTATAGGATTCCACATTACTATGTGTTAGTGTGAAAGTTGAAGAGTGAAGAAAGCAGGCAGGAAGAAAGTTGACTCATTTGAAATGTGATATTACGGATACCATGGGCCGCCAAAAAGACAAATGAGTGGGTTTTAGGTCAAATCAGAGTGCCAGCATGGTGTAGTGGTTAAGGTGTCAGACTAGGATCTGGGAAACCCAGGTTCAAATCACCACTCAGCCACAGAAACTTGCTAGGTGACCTTGGGTCATTCACATACTCTCAGCCTCAACCCTGGAAAGTCATTGGATGGGAGACCACCAAGGAATATCAGGGGTGTGATGTGAAGGCAGTCTGTCGTAGACCAGCCCGAGCTGTCCTCCTCCTCTGAGGAAGAGGAATGGGAACCTCGGCGCGGTCCTCCAAGGACCACACTGGAACAGCAGGAGCAGGCATTAGAGCCCCCAGGACCCATGACAGGAGATGAGGGCTGCTCTTTCTGGCAGCAAACAGAGCAGCAGAAGCAACAGCTGCAAGAGCAGCAGGACTCTTCGCCTGCAAGTTCTCCCAAGCCGGCTGAGAAGCAGAGAATCAGGGCCCGGCTTCAACTAAGAGAAAGAAGGCAAAATGCCAGGTGGGCCTTGATAGAGAGAAAGGAGACAATTAAGCCAAATCAGGATGGAGTGGAAGAAACTGTAACTGATAGGCTAATAAAAGGCCAGGCAGTTTGCCAGAGCTCTTGTGGGTTCAACACATGTTGAAGGCCACTAACTGAGAAACACACAGGAGCGCCAAGCAACTGTAGCGATCTCAGTTCACCCCGGCGTGCAAGCTGACGTCTGATCTGATAAACAAGGAGGTTGTGCTGGTAAGT
The DNA here is from genome assembly GCF_029931775.1 of Euleptes europaea. Classification (NCBI taxonomy): domain Eukaryota; kingdom Metazoa; phylum Chordata; class Lepidosauria; order Squamata; family Sphaerodactylidae; genus Euleptes; species Euleptes europaea. The sequence continues at coordinate 51,439,426 of NC_079314.1, forward strand.
GCCTCTGCTCCTTTACTTGCTAATTACCTTAGTCTAGCCCGGTCCACGGGAAGAGAAAAGCCTGCATCAGGCTCTGGTCGGCACAGCACTCCCATTGCTGTTGTTGAAACCAGAGGCCAAGCCTCTGGCCTGGTTCCTGCCTCCATGCTACACTCCTGCCGGAGTACGACACGGCCAATGGCAAACCACTTCCAAATGTCTCTTGCCTTGAAAACCCTGTGGGGTCACCATAAGTCAGCTGTGACTTGAAGGCAATAGAACAAGATGATCAAATCAAGCTTGAACTCTCCCTAGAAGTGAAAATGACTAAACTGAGACTATTATACTTGGTCACATTAAGAGAAGACAAGAATCACTGGAAAAGACAATCATGCTAGGAAAAGTTGAAGGCAGCAGGAAATGAGGAAGACCCAACAATGAGATGGATTGATTCAATCAAGGAAGCCAAGGCTCTCAGCCTGCAAAATCTGAGCAAGACTGTTAACAATAGGACATTTTGGTCACCATAAGTTGCAAGCGACTTAATGGCACTTATACACACATGCCAGGCAAATGTTTAAAGAGACAGTTAAGTCAGTCACATATCAAATAAATCAGTCACCAATAAAGTTTGTGTTGTTATTTTAAAAAATCCAATTGTTCAGTGTTCCCCAAGTAATTCCCAGTGATGCTGGCCTGTTGCATTGACAATGCTTTTGCACATACATGCACAGTTTTGCAAAACACCAATGCATGCCTGTTTGGTAGATGTTTGCATCATTCACTCTGGGCTTCCTGGGGCCCGTGCCTGGCCGGGAAGGGAGTAGGGAAGGCTTCCGCCAGGTCACGCCAAGGCCTTCCCGCCGTTGCGCTGGCGTGCCTGGGGGAGGTGGGGTGGAGGCTTTCCTGCGGTTGCACTGGGCTGCTGGCACGTCCGGGTGTGTGGGGGGACGGCTTTTCTCTTTTTTGATGTATAATACCACTTGTACATCACTTTTAGGCAGTTTTCTATCGTCTCAACAATCTTCAATATCCAAGGAACATTTTTAATGATGCTTAGCCACATCTTGGGAGTCAGCTCCTTTTTAAAACTCTACTTCCTAATTTTTCCTAAAGTTATGTCTGAGATTTTCATTTTCTTGTAATAAACTATGTAAACATTTCTCCATTGTGGAAAACTGCATTGTTGAACATAGATCACCCTAAACATTAGGGATGCTGCTTTTCCCCCCAGCAAAAATGTTTGCTGTTCCAGTTTACCATGTTCAACTGTGTTGACCAGATACAGTGAGGGGAAAAAAAGTATTTGATCCCCTGCTAAATTTGCCCGTTTGCCCTCTGACGAAGAAATGAACAGTCCTTAATTTTAATGGTAGGTTTGTTGTAGCTGTGAGAGACAGAATAACAACAGGAAAACCCCCAGAAACCCAGAAGACAAAAGTCAGAGATTGATGAGCATTATAATAAGGGAAATAAGTATTTGATCCCCTATCAACCAGCCAGATCCTAACCCTCAACCTCCTTGTAGCTGTGTGAGACAGAATAACCCCCAGAAGACAAAAGTCAGAGATTGATGTGCATTATAATGAGTGAAATAAGTATTTGATCCCCCATCAACCAGCCAGATCCTAACCTTAACCCTCCACCTCCCTCGGTCTGGGGCTCCATGCAAGATCTCATCTCGTGGAGTTGCAATGATCATGAGAACGGTGATGAAGCAGCCCAGAACTGCACGGGAGGAACCTGTCAATGATTTCAGGGCAGCTGGGACCATAGTCACCATGAAAACAGTTGGTAACACAGTTGGTAAGCCGTGAAGGACTGAGATCTTGCAGAGCCCGCAAGGTCCCCTTGCTCAAGACAGCACATGTACAGGCCCGTCTGCAGTTTGCCAATGCACAACTGAATCACCCCTCTGGGTCATTCAGATGTGCATTGGCAAAGTGCAGACGGGCCTGTACATGTGCTGTCTTGAGCAAGGGGACCTTGCGGGCTCTGCAAGATCTCAGTCCTACTTTGACACCCTAACCACTATACCATACCACTGGATTGAACGAGGGGGTTTCTCCCCACCACAAAGATTAATTTTTGTGTTAAAGCCATTCTTTTTCTAATCTTGTAAAGACAGCTATTTGGTTTTGCTACCATCTGGAACTCACTTCCAGGTGACTTTGTTTTACTAATCAACTGATGCTCCCGACCTCTGCCTTGCTCTGTGGCTTGATCTGCTCAATAGTCATTTTATTTTTAATTAATTTATCTTTGCCCTGGTTTTGATTCTTCCATTGGGTTTCTGGCTGCATTTCATTAACTGACTGATGGCCTGCGGTGGTGATTTTCTATTGACACAGTAAATATTGATTGTTATACGAATTTAAAAATACTGCCCTGCTGTTCCTTGACTCTGACTGGAAAGTGATCCCATTCGTCCATTTGTTTTGGAATGGTTAGTGATCCCCCCCACACACATTTGTTTGCTGCATAATAAAATGATATTCATCTTTCTTTGGGCAAACGCAGATAGGTATTTGGCATGGTAGTTAATGTATAACAATAATCTAATGAAGGACCTTTTGATTATCTATATACTAAGAGCAAGTGTACTTCATCCTCTTACATGAGCCCTTTAATGCAAATATGAAAGAGTTTTAAATATTTATACCCCACCTTTTCCTTGTGTCTCGAGGCATCTTACAATTCAAAATTAAAACTTTACACAATGCAGTAAAACCCATTAACTGCTCTCCCCTAGGAAATGCCTACCCCTTAAAACTTATCAAAAGCCCTCCTAAATAAAATGATTTCCAAAAGATTTCTAAAGATGACACCCTCTCCACCACCTCAGGAATCCCCTTCCACAGGGTGGGAGGACTAGTAGATGCCAAGTGGGCAACTTTAAGCAGGGGGACAACCAGAAGGTGGCAACCAGAGGACCATTATTGGCACAAAGGATATAAAAGGCAGACAGCCCATTCCTGACCTTATGGCAACTGGGGACAGCGTGGTTGAGGCACTGCTGCAGTGCCTCCAAAGTTGTTTCCTGGCCACTGAAAGGCTTTAAAGGCATTTTGCCCCATTGAGAAGAGCGAGGCTGCAGCAGACACAGCAACATGGTTCTTCCCATTGACATGCCTGGCTGAAAGGGGACAGGAAACTGCCTACTGGCAGCTCCACCCCCCGGCACACCCCGTGAATGCCCCTGGGATGCCAGCACTGGGCTTTGCACAAATGGGGTGCTGGCAGAATGCCCAGCTGGTGTCCTTGTGTGGCGCTGCTACAGCAGTGCCAGGAGACCGGGCCTCCCTGTCCAGGCCTCCCTGTCAGCATTGGGGCCACTCTGCATGGCATAAGTGGCATGGGCCCTGATGCTGAGGGCCCCAACACTGGCACAGCCCCCTTTTGGCCTCCAAAGGACTTTCATCCTTGGAGGTCAGGAATGGGCTGATAGTCTTCTGTTTTCCCCATTGATCATATAAGTGATCTGTCAGGGCCAGTGAAAGTTATGGCTACCAGTTCATTGTCTCTTGAGTCTGGTCTAGAGCTCTGGAGGTCTGAGGCAACTTACTTTTGGCCTTCTGAGTGTCTCTCAGTGTATCTTGATACTTACAGGACAATGATTAGCACATTACCTTTGATACTTTTTGCAGGACAATGATTCAGCTCAACCCAACCCCTTTCTGACTATATATTACTCTTCCTACACACTTGACACTGAGAGACACTGTCCTTCAGTGTTACTCCTCTGAAGATGCCTGCCACAGCTGCTGGCGAAACATCAGGAAAGAAAATACCAAGACCACGGTTACACAGCCCGGATAACCTACAAGAACCAATTTCATAATTCAACTTGGGACAGAATCTTTTGTAACGATGGATTTGTTAATTGTAACTCTAATGGGATAATATATGTGGTACAGTGTTTATGCAACCTTATGAATGTAGGTATGTCAATAAGACAGATCAAGATGCAAATTTGTGAGCACAGGAGCTGCATCAGAACGAAAAAGCTGACAGCACCACAACACTTCATTACCTTAGCCCATACTGATAAGGACTTAGGCTTCTAGATTGTTGAACAAGTGCCAGCTTCATCTCCTCAACAGCAGAGACTTTTAAAGAAAAGGGAAACATTCTGGACCCACACTTTGGGAACTCTTGCACCTAAGGGCTTGAATGAAGACATTGATTGGCTTTGTTTGTAATTGTTAGCATGTTTTAATTTTAACCTTAGGCTGCCATGTATCTGATAATCTTTTGGCTACAGTAAATAATAGCATTGTTATAACCCTTCCTACTATGCTGAGTCATGGGGATTACACAATTTCACTCAGTGAAAGGATTTGCTGAGTCATGGGGATTACGTCATTTCATTCATACCATTTAGAGGAGGTTAGGCTCATCAGATAGTACTGTTTATCTGGTTGCTACTGGTATGCACACCTTGTATGGAAAGCTAACACAGCCCAGGTATGTAAACAATACAGTTTAAAATCAGGCATAGTTGGTTATTAAGTTACAGTTTTGGTAAACCAACAGGTTTTTTTGGGGGGGGGGTAAATTTTGTTTACAGAAATAGAACAAATAGTGTGTACTCCATGGCAGTGGGCTCTTTATTTTATGGAATATATTGAGCACAGAGTCAAATTGGAATGTAAGTAACCCCAATACCCCTATGAAAAATTTAAAAATTTGGTAAAGTTTAATTGAGGTTAACTATTCAGTATTTCTTATTCTTTTCAGACATCCTGACACATATACCTGGGTTGTTATAATTCTCCTATAATAGTGTTATATATCTTGTATTATGTATATTAGACCACTGATGAAGGCCAGGGTGCCAAAACATGTTTGGATTGTGGTTTCAGTTTATCAGCCTGTAGCAGTTGCCATTTGTGCTTTCTTTTAATAATTTCTTATTGTTTTTAATGTATACATTAATTTTTTTTTTTAAAGAGTGAATCAGGCACAGGCAACGGAAGTGAGAAAGATGGTTAAGAGAGAGGGAATAGCAGGCTTTTAAAAAATTGTTTTTAATATATACATTATGAGCTCTGTGGCACAGAGTGGTAAGCTGTAGTACTGCAGTCCAAGCTCTGCTCACGACCTGAGTTCGATCCCGATGGAAGTTGATTTCAGGTAGCTGGCTCAAGGTTGACTCAACTTTCCATCCTTCCAAGGTTGGTAAAATGAGTACCCAGCTTGCTGTGCGTAAAGGGAAGATGACTGGGGAAGGCACTGGCAAATCACCCCGTAAATAAAGTCTGCCTAGTAAACGTTGGGATATGATGTCACCCCATGGGTCAGGAATGACCTGGTGCTTGCACAGGGGACCTTTACCTTTTTTAATATATACAGTATCATAAAATAAACAATTTCTATACCTGAGTCTTTCTCCACCCAGGCTGTTTTAGATCTCTCAGGTTTTGAAATTGTTTTGTCCTTATGAGCTGTCTTTTTGTGTGCCATTTGTCTGACAGAAAGGGATGCAAATCTTTTTCATAAATGTGAATAAAAATAGAGGCAATCTCTTCCCTGTTTAACTGAGCAAGCTCTGATTGGCAGCTCGTTTGAGGGTTACCCTGGCAACCTTGCACAAAGGCCTGGTTTACGCATGCAGAAAACTGAGGTGGGAGTAAAGGCATGTGAGGTGGTAGAACAGAGGATACCATTTCAGGTTGCAAGTGGAGGGTCACGTATTTACGCTTCTTTTCATTAAATGCATTCCACAAGAAGAAAACTAACACAGCATGAATGGGCTGAGCTGGAACCTTTTCCTGGGATACTCTAAAGTTTATCTGTTGTTGTTTTTCCCACATCTCTCAGGGACTTGCATTTATCCCCCAGCCACCATTTGCAGAGGTGTTGTTCATTCTCTTGCATTATTCCATTTCATGAGTACAGCAGGCCAAGCAAGGTGCAGATAAAATGGTAACACTGTTCACAGACCAGATTACCAAATTACCCAAGAGGAACCCCACACATAGAAAACTTAATGTCAGGGAGAAAATGAGGTAGTTTTCAGTTAGTGGTGTGGGAGAGAACAAAACCTCAGTATGCATGGGTATACTTCAAGCTCTGCTTTACCACCTCTCTCACTCTTGTTGTGTTGTGTGTACCAGCTTACTTGCAGAACTGGTTTTTGGAGCAGGGAAAATGGAGCTTACAGGGACTGTGCTTCCAAGCTGGCTTTCTCCTTCCAGAACTCTGACTGGGTGTGTTACAATTATTAGTTCCAAAGTGGCTTAGTCCTCTCTCCTATTCAGCTTACCACTCCCTCTCTCTTAACCATCTTTCTCACTTCTGTTGTCTGTGCCCGATTCACTCTTTTCTGCTTTATATATCTCCTTTATGGAAACTCTTGTCTTGCACCTGCTGTGGCAGTAGGAAAAGAAAAGCTAAATGTAAGTTCTTCAGATCAAAAGCTTGTTACTTTAAGAACTGCCACAAAAGATAGATATTACCCCTTGAGAGTAATAGTATGAAAACTTTCCAAAAACCCTCTTGAAATTAGTTTGTTTTTTCAATGTTTTCAACAAAAAAGTCTCACAAAAATATTGGCTGGAGGGGCTGAGGTTCTGGGAGACAGCTTTTCATATGCATGCATGATGCCCCTGGTTCAATGCCTGGCATCTCTAGTTAAAAGGATCAGGTAGTCAGTGATCTGGAAAACCTGTCTGAGACACTATAGATCTATTGCCAATCAGACCAAATAATACTGGCCTTGATAGTCCAATGGGCAGAGGTAGCTTCATGGATCCTCCTGTTTTCTCACCAAGTGTTCTTCAAGAAAGTTCAAAATGTCAGTGCAGCTTAAGAACTTAAGTAGAGCCTGCTGGATCAGACCAGTGTTCCACCTAGTTCATCCAGTCCAACATATTGTTTCATACAGTGGCCAACCAGTTCCCCAATTCCTCACCAGTCTACATATTTCCCCAGAAAACCATGCTCTACAGCGGCCTAGCAAGTAAAGACCTCATCCTTAAGGCATGAAATTAACAATGCTCAAGAGTATCCATTATTCATGGGATATTTGAGACTCACAGTCTCCAATGCCTTCTAGTACAATCCACTAAATGGGGAAGAACTGAGAACTATCATTCCCATCAGGACTGCCAACTCTGTCCTAGGAAATTACCAGATATTTGGGGAAATGCTTGGGAAAAATGGAATTTGGGGAGGAAAAGGAGCTTAGTGGAGATGGGATGTCACATCCAGGTCAAAGGTAAGCCCTTCTAAGCCACTCCCTTTCTTGTGAGGTCACTATCTCCCACCACTTTAAAATTTAAATGTAACTGTCCTGCCTCATATCACTCAATCAAAAAAAAAAAAAACATTCAAAACTGTCTTCCAATTTTTCTCAGTGTTAAGGAGAAAAATCCAAACTGAAGACCATAGGAGGATGTCAGCCAACAACCAAGGAGAGGATGAAGCTTGGCAGGAAAATCTGATTATGATCCAAATACAAACAGGATCCACATTTTAGTGGAGTTGTGGGTTCAGCTGATAACCAGCTTGAGAGTGTGTGTGTGTGTGTGTGTGTGTGTGTGTAAACCTCCTTATGAGTCCATCTTCATCCCAAACTTGGTATATCATCCCTTTTTGTCTCATAAAATAAAACCTCCAGTATAGATTCAAACAATTGTCTCTTTGTTCCTTTAGAAAATGTAGTCCTAAAAATGCATCCAGCTACTAATAAAATCTCATATGTTTTCTGCATAGGGTTGCCTGCTCCGGGTTGGGAAATACCTGGAGATTTTGGGGGTGGGGCCTGAGGAGGGCAGGGTTTGGGGAGGGGAAGGATTGCCAAAGTGGCCATTTTCTCCGGGTGAACTGATCTCTGTTGGCTGGAGATCAGTTGTAATAGCAGGAGATCTCCAGCCACCACCTGGAGGTTTGCAGCACTATTTCTGCACATGCACATAAAACGTTCAGGTTTGCTTATGAACTGCTTCTTGGAAAAGGGATCACCAACATATGCAGATCAATAGGAATTAGAGTTAAGAAGATTGGCTTTTCATTCCTTTGCTGTCATTCAACTTCTAATGCCAGTTTGTATGTCTAGTCAATATCTAAAACCCTTAGATATCAAATACTTGGGGATATAATTGGGGGCTTGATTAGTCTTATACAGGTTTATGCACATGTGTGAACTATCCCCCCCCTCCCCAGAACTCCAACACTAGTGATGGTTTTGTCATTTGGAATGATCAAACCCAAGGGCAATATAATCCAGTTGTTTCCCATTTAGTTAAAGTAGCACAGTTGCATAATGTCAATCAAGCTCTTTCATAACAAAATCATTACAACCTTGTAGCTCTTTGCCAATAGCTGTTTCTTTCCATTTATCATTTATATTGCTATGTGCCAAATTTCTCTCCAGTTTGTCTGTAGGATGTGACCTGTGTAGAGCAGAACTGTCATAGTTGATTTTAAAGGAAGTCCAGTCAGGATTAACCAAAATTGGTAGCCTTGTAAGAAGTGGAACAAACAACACACACACAAATATTGCTGTCAAGTCACAGCTGACTTATGGTGGCCCTGTAGGGTTTTCAAAGCAAGAGGTAGTTTGCCCTTGCCTGCCTCCAGGTCATGCTCCTGGTATTCCTTAGAGGTCTCCCATCCAAGTACTAGGTAGGATCGGGCTGAGAGTGTGTGATTGGCCCAAGGCCATCCAGCAAATTTCCATGGCATAAGGGGGGATTTGAACCTGGGTTTTCCAGTTCTAGTCTGACACCCTAACCACTAATAAGCTGCTGGAATTCAGGGAATTCTGCCTTCTCTCCCCCCACCCCGTTACCCCAATTAGGCAGTCTCTATTATTAGATAGGGGAAATAGCATCTGGAAACTAAGCTTAGCGAGAGGTTTGGGGTACAGGATTTTTTTACCAGCTTTTATAGAGATTTTACAGGGATTTTACAGCTTTTACAGGGATGAGAGTTGTTTCTACGTTTTGTAGTTTTTTATTGAAAACGGTTGAAAAACAGAGTCACACACCTGATACAAACAAGAGGCTAAGAAATAAAAGGGAAGAGGGAGTGGACACAAGGATATCAGGGGTTGAGCGTGATATTTACCTATCCAGAAGAATGTGACATCCAAATGATAGCAGTGCTGAGCAGCAGAGAAATGGACCAGCATCTTGTGGAAATAAAAGGACCTTACATGCAACTAGGGGGTGGGTGTCGGATCCAAGGAAAAACATGCACATGTTTAAATAGCGAAAAGGCTGCTACTTATAGCAAAAATGAGCCCTGAGGCTGCAGGAGGTAACTGGCAAAAACAATGGTCTTTGCCAGGGACAAAAGGTTTAATTACTTCTCTGGTGACTGAGATATTAAAGTATGAAAGGACATGAGGTAATGGCAACATAGAAGAATACCTTAGTTTGCTTGATTAAGTGCTGGCAATGACTCTAGTATAGAGTTTTAGATATATGAAGATGGTTCCAGGGTTTTTCCAGGAAAAGAGGGAGTGGACAGGAGATGGATGGCTTAATCTAATCTGCAAGTTAGATGTTGCTGAAGGGTGAATTAGATATGCAAATGGACTAGTCAGAGTTCGCTGAATAGTTCCCTGATTGCTGATGTGATTAAAGTGCTGGCTTTCAGTTCCAGGCATCTGTTCAGAGCACTTCAAGGGTGTGATGGAGGCTCATTTACTCCATACTGTTTTCAGCTTTTCCACCTCGAGGCCAGGGGAATGCAAACAACCCAATTTTGCCTGACAGTGCCAAAAATTTGCACAGGTCACCAAGGTAGCGTCCAGAGCCCTGGAATCTTTGGTTCACCTTGGCATAGCTTGCCCTGTTTCTTCTGGCAGCTTTGATTCCATATTCCCTCATGGCATACCAGGTTTCTGGGACAGATAAGGGGCCAACACCCCCCCAATAGTTTTTGACCTTCCAAATTTGTTTTAGTATGAGCTGTATAGGGAAAAATACTATTGATGTATACTTCATGTCTTATATATGGTCCAAAATTATAATGAGCCTCCTGAAACAAACAGAAAATAATTTGGCCCTAATGTAAGCCTATGCAGATATTTAAATTAAAAATTATTTTATTAATCTTCATTTATCATCAATAACACATTTGTCTGACTGTCCTTTAATAGGACTACATTTGTCTGACTATCCTTTAACAGGCACATAGCTTGTTAATATTTATGTTAATTTGTTCATGTTTTGTTATTAGAAAGAACGACAACAGAAGTTCTGATAGCTGAGAACTTCTCATTCTCTTTTGGAACACAATATCCAATCACAGTTTGGCAACTGACTGAGGGAAGGGGACCAATGAATAGTTTAGGGCAGTTTTTGGCAGTTTGACTTGGAGAGATAAAGCAGGGGAGAGACATGAGGGCTCTCTCTGAAGCTCCTTGGGTGCAAGGACACTTTCTGGTCATCTGCCACAGTGAGAGGCCTTTGGTCAGGATCTGGTTGACTAAACACTCTGCCTCCCTTCCCCCATTTGGGCTGCACAAGCAACTCTTCTAGCTGTGTATGCTGTTCTGGAGAGTTGTGGGTGAGAACCAAACATGTCCTGCTCCTATTGAAACTGGAGAATGAATTCACCCAATTTTTAGCATCACAATTGATCCACCATTTCTTCTTCCAGCTTTAACAGTGGAGATGATTTCAAGGGATAGTAAGGGATAGTAAGGTCTGATCACCCTCTCCCCAATATTTTTGGATATCCTTTTAGTTCCCATCAATTAGAATTTTTCAGCGATTAATTTTTTTAGAAAGCCTGGAGGTATTTAAAGAATTTCATTTACTTCTCCATTCCAGCGATTGTACTCTCCATTCCAATACCACAAGCTACTGGTGTTCCAGCCAGTCCAGGCCAAACCCCACAATGGGACAGAAGCTGAATAAGTCCATCAAGCCATATGTGTGTGTTGGGGATGTGTGCAGTGCAGAATTCCCTCCCCACCAAGTGATTTCCACTTTCAGGTCTGAGGTGCTGCCATTAGTGGACTCTGCCCCCATGGTCTTGGACAGGAAGAGTAAACTAACCTGGGAAATTTAGACTGGAATGTTCAGCCTTAGAACTCAATTATGTACAAGAGGAGTCTAGCTGTGCTAGAAGAAGAAGAATCATAGAGTCATCTAGTCCAACCCCCTACACAATGCAGGACATTCCAAACTACCTCCCCCCCACACTCCCAGTGACCCATACTCCATGCCCAGAAGATGGCCAAGGTGCCCTCATGATCTGCCTAAGGTAATAGAATCAGCATTGCTGACAGATGGCCATCTAGAAGAAGAGTTGGTTTTTGTATGCCAACTTTCTCAACCTTTTTAAAAGGAGAATAAAACTGATTTACAATCTCCTTCCCATCCTCTCCCCACAACAGACACCTTGTGAGATAGGTAGGGCTGAGAGAGTTCTAAGAGAACTGTGACTAGCCCAAATTCATCCAGCTGGCTTCATGTGAAGGAGTGGGGAATCCAACCCGGTTCTCCAGATTAGAGTCCACAGCTCTTAAACACTACACCACATTAGCTCTCCAGACCATTCTAGAAAACAAAAGGATTTCATTAGAGGATTTCATTGTTTCTAGCAAAAGCCTTGTTCCTCTTCCAATTGTTTTCATCACCCACTCTTCTCCTCCCAGAGTTACCTCAATTTAGCAGGCTACCAAACTGACAATGTGGGAATCATTCTAAGAATGAAATGGAGGAATGTGTTTGTCTCACAACAGCAGTTCTTTTGTAGGAGATAGGCTAGGTAGCATGAGTTGGGGAATGAAGGCAAAAAAGTGCCATGACAAATCAGATGCAATTAATGTCTGATAATGATCATAGGGGAGGGAAGGTGGCATGATGTAGCCTGATCTCATCAGATCTTGGAAACTAAGCAGGGTTGGTACTTGTATGGGAGACCATCAAGGAAGACTCTGCAGAGAATGCAATGGCAAACCACCTCTGCTCATCTCTTTTCTTGAAAACCTCATGAGAAATTGCCATCATTCAGTTGCATCTTGACAGCTAGGGTTGCCAACCTCCAGGTAGTAGCTGGAGATCTCCTATTATAACTGAGAGATCAGTTCACCTGGAGAAAATGGCAGGTTTGGCAATTGGATTCTATAGCATTGAAGTCCCTCTCCTCCCCAAACCCTGCCCTCCTCAGACTCTGTCCCAAAAAACCTCCCGCCAGTGGCAAAGAGGGACCTGGCAACACTATTAACAGCACTTACATACATAATGATCATAGGGCAGCCTGAATAGCCCAGACTAGCCTGAGCTCATGAGAGACTGGAAGCTAAGCAGGTTTGGCCATAGTTAATACTTGAGAGACCACCAAGGAAGACCAGGGTTGCTATGCAGAGGAAGGCAACGGCAAACCACCTCTGCTCATCTCTTGCCTTGAAAACCCCATGAGAGGTCATCATAAGTCTGCTGTGACTTGACAGCGCTTAATAATTATATTAACAATCAAAGAACTGCTCTTCATTTCACACTGAATGAGTAACTGGCTTTAAATTATTGGCTCTGTGAGTGAGAAAGTGGGTAGATTATTTTGAGTACGATGAAGGTAGGGAGGTTCTCACACTTTCTCCTAAATCTTCAGATTATGAACTCTTGAGAGAAGAAGAAAAAAACATTCATTGCTTCTCCATGTACAGAAAAGTACTTTACTGTAAAGTTAATGTCGGATTCATGTTAGTAGACAGGCACATCTGATTTAAGTGAATTTCGCTGTAATAACACCTTTCATCTTCCTAACTGAAAATTGCAACAGATTATGCATTTTGCAAATATGAGAACAATTTAGGAAAATTAAATTTGCACATATCATATGATGAGCATATCCCCATGGACCTATTTTGTGTTCAGTTCAGAAGGGTGTTTTAGCACTTCTATCCATTGAAGCCTCAGTGTTCTGCTGGATGCATCACATCACACTTTAGCAAATTTTGAAGCATGTAATACAGAGTTTCTTTCTTGAACTGCACTTGAAAAGGTAAGTTTCAGTTATCTATTTTGTGTTGCAACAGTTTTTTCCTTCTGTAAATATAGGATGAAATTAAAATAAGATAATTAATTTTCATTATTTTTTCTGTAAAGTCCTTGGCCAGGATCCTACCTGCTACCAGTATACAAGGAGAAATCACTTCTAAGCACTCACAGGTAGGGTTTACAGTGGTTTACAGTGATTAGAGCCAGCATAGTACAGTGGTTAGACCGTTGGGCCTAGGACAGGAAAGTTCAAGTCCCCACTTAGCCATGGACAATGAGTGACCTTAGGTCAGTCACCCTATCCTATTTCACAGAGTTCTTATACAGAGAAATCAGTGTTGCAAACCTCCAGGTACTAGCTGGAGATCTCCTGCTATTACAACTGATCTCTAGCCAATAGAGATCTGTTCACCTGGAGAAAATGGCCGCTATGTCAATTGGACTATGGCATTGAAATCCTCCCTCCCTAAACCCCACCCTCCTCAGGCTCCACCCCAAAAACCTCCTGCTGCTGGCAAAGAGGAACCCGGCAACCTTAAGAGAAATGGACAAGGGACAAACTTTGCATGGCAGGCTGAGATTTTTGGAAGAAGGACCAGAGATAGGGTTGCCAGGTCCCTCTTTGCTATTGGTGGGAGGTTTTTAGGGTGGAGGGCACAGTTTGGGGAGGGGAGGGACTTCAGTGCCATAGAGTCCAATTGCCAAAGCAGCCATTTTTTCCAGGTGAACTGATCTCTATCGGCTGGAGATCAGTTGTAATAGCAGGAGAACTCCAGCTAGTACCTGGAGGTTGGCAACCCTAGCCAGAGAAGAATATAAGCTACAGATGGATAGACCAACAGACAGGAAGAATATTATTGCAAAGTTCACTGGGCTATAAACTTAAACTAATTCACATTTCTCTTTCTATTTGTTTCATATAAGCAGAAGTGGACAGCAACAGTTTCAAAGCAGTAATTTATAACCGTACACATTTTCACTCTGATCCAGCAGGAGGTCACAGGGGTGCAAACAGCTGTTGTGCATTCATTTCTCCAAACTAAGACCCAGAGTCTCTTCAACAGTACCAATCATCTGTTCTGGACAGCAGGGGAATAGAAAGCTGGATTCAGTTATTTTCCTACTTTCTATAACAGGAACATATGGCAAACGTTATTGTGACGACAGTGTCTAGCACATTGAACTTTTTGCGGAAATAACAAGAACTAGTGCTTTTGTGGAAATGATCAGGAAGTAATGTTGTACCTTCCAACAAGTTTGGTCGCCATTAAGTTTGCTTGTCAACACAACAGCTTAATGCTATTTGTTAAGTGGATAAATAAGACACTAATAACCTTGGCAATGCGTTGTTCAGTATCCTTGAATGTAAAAATGTGGTTGACAGAATACCTTGTGTAATTATAATATCTTGTATAAGATTCTTGTGGAAAATTATTTGTGTTGAATTATCTCTGTTTTAAACCCTCCATTTGTTTTTCATTTACATTGACTCCAAATTACACCACCAGGGCAGGACAAGATCATCCTGTGCTAAGAAATATGTGACCCGTTTTGGAATTCAGGCATTAAAGGTGTTTATATATTTTTAACAAAAATAATGATCTTTTTGTTTACTGGTGTGCAATATTGCATTAATTTATTCATAGAGCACCCTGCTCAGTCAAAATTTCAACAATTATTATTGCAAGTCTTAAGATATTTGCTGTCTGTTGTTTAATTACTTGATTTTGTTTGATTTTATTCACAAAATAATTAGCCTCTAACCATCTCATTATTGCTAAGGCATGCATTATTCTGATCATTCCCATTATGTAAACATGGTATTAGTGAGCACAGTAGCATTTTAAGCATCCCTTGCCCAAACTAACTGTAATGCATTCTCATATTTTGTTCAGTAACTATAGATAATGTGCTTAGTTTGCTTTGTTCATTAATATTCAGGTAATTTTTTTATGAAGAAGACAGACAATTTCTGTTTGGACAAATACAGTGTTTCAAAGTGAAGGACAGAAGATAAGTTGACTTTCTTTTTGGGCAATGATGCAGTTCATATTTTAGATAGTACAATGAAAGCTGAATTGTGCCTGTGGATCCATACCAGGATAACACCATGATTATGCTGGTGTAACATTTTGTTGGTATATCCATGAAATTGACGAGACCTCTGCTCTGCTGGTATTGGGGTAACAAGTATTCTAAACTCTCTCAGATCAAAAGTTTTCCTTTGGTCATAACATAACATTAAGCTGGCAAAAAAGAAGAAATAAATTAGAACTCATCTTTGAACCCAACAAAGAGCCAAAAACTATGCCCCCTCACTTTGTCTATACAGCCACTATTAGAGATGTCAGGGTGCTTGCAGGAGAAAATGAGGGGAGACAAGGAGTCACGCCAGCTTGCTTATGTCACTTCTGGCAAAAACTGGAAGGGACATGACAGACACGCTAACATATTGCAAAAACTCCACAGTAAAACCATAGAGTTTTTGTAAAATGCTAGAGCATCTACCATGACATTTCCAATTGTTACTGGAAGTGAGGTAAGGGTACAGATGTGCCAGGCCCAGCTCCACTTCTCCTCCCAGGGGCCGACAGCTATGGCCTAGCAACCCTGGCCATTATGGAACAGAAGATTCTAACTAAACCTTGCTCCCAGTTAGACAATAGCAGCAATATATAAACTCTGTGACAGAAGTCCACATTTCAGATGATAGGTACGGGGCTCTATCCCTCTGGCTTTATTTCATTGCATGATCACTCAAGTGGAGGACTTAGATGAAAGCATACTTTGCATAAATGACCTGGCCTGATAACAAGTATTAGACAGGCATGTTGCTAACAATTATTTCCCCAGAACTGTTACAGGTAATCTGCCACAGAACCCCAAATACAAAAGCAGCAGAAAAGCAGCAGTGATTAGTATGCAAGCAGCTACTTCTCTGTGTGGTTGCTAGCCTTCGCCTTCAAACAGGGTTTCCATATCTTTTCAAGTTGCTTAATAGATATTTGGGGATGAAGTGACAAGGACACCTGTTACCCTGCTATATGTCATTCAACTTCCAATGTAGAGTAGCTCTACTAAAACAAGAATGTTATCAAATATATTCACTTGATCCATCCAGAACTCAATCCATCACAGATATTGTTTAGCCGTCAACCTGTCTTCTGAAAAAAACTTGCACGTAGAACATCTCAATTCCTGCCCTTTATACACAGAACAGGAAGAATGTTCAGTCCCCTAAGGAATAATGTGTCTCATTTCACTCAAGAATGACCACTTGGGAAAATAAAGGGTTGTCATTGATGGCTTCCAGTGGGAGTTCCCTTTACTCCATCTTAGATGGAAGGGCAGTGGCTCTTATAGGTGACTTGTGAAGAGGGAAAAGCAAGAGAGAGAGAGAGAGAGTTGTCAACATGACACATGAAAACAGACTATATAATCACACAAAACATATAAAATAAACAAAAAATATAAAAATCCTAATTCACAAATGCCAATAATAATCTTGTATGCTTCTACAATAGTCAGTTTTCTCATAACTCTCTCAGCCCCACCTACCTCACAAGGTGTCTCTTGTTCTTCTTGTTCTTGTTCTTCTCACAAATACTTTAAAAATCATGCAGATACCCGAACATCTTTCATCATGGCCACAAACATGATTAATTCAGATTAATTCTAAATTCCACTGTGCAGTGGCACCAATTCCTACTATCCAGTTCCTATGATGTGGGTTTGTTCCTGAGACATCCACATTAAAAATATGACCACAGAAAGATGTTCTCATTTGGGCAGAAGATGACCAGATCTGCTAACATGTTGGGCCAGATTAGAGTAGTGGACTCAACAGACCAGTGTATAGTGGGAAAGATGGTCATGCAGATAATGGTGCAGTCTTATGCATACGTACTTAGAGTAAGTCACACTGATTGACATTTCTGGCATTTACTTCTGAATAAACATGCAAATGGTTGTTGTTTGATGGGATGGTTGCATCTCCTAATTTAGCTATTTTCTTATGAAAGTTGGGCATCAGAATATGTATTCCATTAGTGTTTCTGACTTTATTTATGAAAAATGCTCTGGTTGGATCAGGGCCGAATTTAGGTTTGATGAGGCCCTAAGCTATTGAAGGTAATGGGGCCCTTTATATGTCCAGCTGTCCTTTGTCAACAACAAATTGTCGCTGTTTTTTGTGTTGAATATATGCTATATGGTAATTTATGGACCTAATAGGTATCTAAAGCCATTTGCACATAACAAAACACTGTTGCTGTATGTAGGTTTTATTTTATTTGTTTTTTATCTTATATTTTGGAAATGTACATCCAGTTTTTTTCCCTTTAAATTTTTTTTTGGGCCCCAAGAGAGTGGGGCCCTAAGCTATAGCTTGTTTAGCTTATACTTAAATCAGGCACTGGGTTGGATATCTTCAGATACTCCATGGTTCAAAGCTCCATGCAAATGAAGGAAGGAAGGAAGGAAGAAATTATTGGTGGTACAAACTCCTAAGCAATCTTCTGACTTAAAGCAGCAAGATCTTCTCAGTTTGGACACTTTAAGCATTAAACATTTTTAAAAAAGATGAGTGGATGCATATTAGGATCTGAAATTTAGATCTAGGAAAAGTTAGGAGGGCTATTAATTATAATTTCCATTGTTGGGAATGATATAAAACTACTGATTGCTGCTTTATTAAAATTGTCAATGCTGCTGGATATCTGGGATACTTGCCTGTAAAAGCTGATGTGAAATATGCACATTGAACTGAGCAAATCTCAGATTTGTAGCATCCGAATGAAAATATTGTACATTTGCATGTGTGAGGGATGTAAAACACTCTAGATGGGGAAAAAAAAGTAGGGGGAAGGCAAAGAAACAGCTGTAAAAATAATGCCAATGGGACAATGCCCCTTGAGGCTGTTTAGTGAGTAACAATAGCCATCTACAATATTGTTTTAAAATGGTTGCAATTAATTTTTTTATTCAGTAACACAGTGTCCCTATTTAGTGGAGGGACATGGTGGTTTTGTCAGTTTCAATGGTCCCTGGAATATTTGACTTAATGACAAATTGTGTTCCTGGTTTTTTATATATTTTTTGGATCAATAGGTTATAAAATAAAGATAAAAATCCCATAGTCCAATAATGTAGTTTGAAAAGAATACTGTCTATTTTATGGCAGCTGGGATGAAATTCAGTAATATATACCAAAGCAATAACATTTATTTGCCGCCTTTTGGGGGGGGGTATCTTTGCCATAATGTTCTTATCCAATTTTACCTTGCCGTAGATTGCACAATTCCAATTATTTTTAGATAGCTGTATCTGATATTGATTACCAAATATATTCTGCATGTGCAATGCTCATTTAAAAGGATAAATCCTGATTAGATTTGAGAAATATTTATCCACCCACTGATTACCTTGCTTCTTCTAAATAAATGGCACAAGCTGGATTTGCATGCAGAAGTGTATCAAGAGAATATGTAAACTGAACAGTTAGTCATTGGCAATTTAATGCTGTGAAATGAAACCAGCTTATCAGAGATGGCTTAATCTTATATCTGCTTTTCAGTTCACAACCAGCACAAAAAGTAAACCTTCTGGAACCTTCTGATTTCTAATTATTGCTACTCATACATAGAAGGCACTTGCACATAGGATCCCTTCCCAAAGCTGATTTTTGGTGCAATCCTAAACAGTGGTGCACCTTTCTAAATTCACTGATGTCAATGGACTTATAAGAGGGTAACTCTGTTTAGGATTGCAGTGATAGTTGACTGTTCACTATTTGGGGAAAGAGACAGAGATAGAGGGCTAGAGGTCCAGGTTACCATAAAATGCACCTCAAACTCATAGCATAGGGGTGGCAGTGAGAAATAATCCTAGATATGTTAGGGGTGGGGTGGAATAAATCTGAGATCCTCAGTGAGGTCTAGCAGCTTGAAATCTGGGCCAGCTGAGTAAATTCCACATTCTTATGGCCCATGTCTGTGAGGCCCAGTTTACCACATATGCTCCCTTCATAATTGCCACATTATATGTTATACCCAGAAAAGTATACACATGTAAAAGAAGAATTAGAATCCTATATTCTAATAGTGAAGTTGGCCAAATTTTTGAATACTTAAATCTGATAACTAGAACTGTGAACGAGCAACAAGACAGATATTTCTATAAACCTGAACAACACCCCAGGTTTGCAGAAAAATGTGGGGGGGGGGAAACCCAAACAAACAAACAAACAAACAAACATGGGGTGGTTAAAAAACCCAAAAATGATAAAAGGAGCTTCTGCTTCATGAAGCAACAGATTCCCTCAATGGCCATTGCTAGACAACCACAGCATTCCATGCTTCAGTTTCTGAGACTAAAAGACAGGGGGAAGAGGGCAGGGTCCTTTCCAGGACTATTTCAGCCTTTGAGGGAGAACCCATTGGAGCCAGGTCTGGCTAGGTTTGCAAGTTCCAGGTTGGGAAATTCCTGGAGATTTTAGAATAGAATAGAATCATAGAGTTGGAAGGGACCACCAGGGCCATCAAGTCCAACCCCCTGCACATGCAGGAAATTCACAACTACCTCCCCCCCTCCACACCCCTAGTGAACAGAAGATGGCCAAGATGCCCTCCCTCTCATCACTGCCTAAGGTCACAGAATCAGCATTGCTGACAGATGGCCATCTAACCTCTTCTTAAAAACCTCCAGGGAAGGAGAGCTTACCACCTCCCGAGGAAGCCTGTTCCACTGAGGAAATGCTCTAACTGTTAGAAAATTCTTCCTAATGTCTAGACGGAAACTCTTTTGATTTAATTTCAACCCGTTGGTTCTGGTCCGAACATCTTGAGCAACAGAAAACAGCTCGGCACCCTCCTCTATATGACAGCCCTTCAAGTACTTGAACATGGTTATCATATCCCCTCTCAGTCTTCTCCTCTTCAGGCTAAACATACCCAGCTCCTTCAACCTTTCCTCATAGGACTTGGTCTCCAGACCCCTCACCATCTTTGTTGCCCTTCTCTGGACACGTTCCAGCTTGTCTACATCTTTCTTAAATTGTGGTGCCCAAAAACTGAACACAGTACTCTAGGTGAGGTCTAACCAGAGCAGAGTAAAGCGATGCCATCACTTTGTGTGATCTGGACACTATACTTCTGTTGATGCACCCCAAGACCGCATTTGCCTTTTTAGTTACAGCATCACACTGCTGACTCATGTTCAGTGTTTGGTCTACTAAGACCCCAAGATCCTTTTCACACACACTACTGCTCAAACAAGTCTCCCCCATCCTATAATTATGCATTTGATTGTTCCTACCTAAATGCAGAACTTTACATTTGTCTTTGTTGAAGTGCATTTTATTAGTTCTAGCCCATTTCTCCAGCCTGTCAAGATTATCCTGCATCTTGGCTCTGTCCTCTACCGTATTTGCTACCCCTCCCAATTTAGTATCATCTGCAAATTTAATAAGCATCCCCTCTATTCCTTCATCCAAATCATTTATAAAGATGTTGAACAACACAGGGCCCAGAACAGATCCCTGAGGAACTCCACTAGTCACTTCTCTCCAAGTGGACAAAGAACCATTAACTAGCACTCTTTGGGTACAATCTGTCAACCAGTTGCAGATCCATCTAACAATAATAGGATCTAACCCACATTTTCCCAATTTGTCAACTAGAATACTATGTGGAACCTTATCAAAAGCCTTACTGAAATCTAGATAAACTATGTCTACAGCATTCCCCTGATCCAGCAAGGTAGTAACTTTCTCAAAAAAAGGAGATAAGATTATCCACATTTTGTGGTTGAGTCTGAGCAGGGCAGCTTTGGGGAGGGGAGAGACCTCAGCTGGATATAATGATATAGAGTCCACCCTCCAGAGCAGCCATTTTATCCAGGGGGACAGATCTCTGTAGTCTGGAGCTCAGTTATACTTCTGGGACATCTCCAGGTCCAACCTAGATGTTACCAACCCTAAGCCTGGAAGCAGCCTCTGAGTGACGATACCACCTGACTTGCATAACTCAACTAGGCCTAGCTGCTTGCTACTGTTCAACAACAGCCACCTGATGAAAGCCAGTGTTGCATAGTGGCTAGAACTTCAGAGTAGGGTCTGGGACACCCAGGTTTGAATCCCCATTTTGCTGTGGAAGCTCACCCAGTGACCTTGGGCCAGTCATATACTTTCATCCTAATCTACCTCCAGGGTCCTTGTGAGGATGAAAATGAGGAGAGGAGAATAATTTAAACTGCTTTGGTGCCCACTGTAGAGAAAGGTGGGTGTAAATGAAGTAAAAAAAAATGAAGGTGGGAGGCTGATAAAAAATAGGTTGGTGAATGTCTGTGAAGGAGAGAGTGAGATGGGGAAAAGTAGAGGATATGGGAGTTGCCAGGGTGAGAGAAAATGGAAACAGTGTGGGGAGGGGGATAGAGGAGAAAGTGAGGCACCACCTCACAAGTCCTTGAAGGTTCTCTACCATGCAAGTGGGCCTGGCCCAATGGCTGGTACCACAAAACTGGACTACAGTTTTCTTTGGTAAAGTCTTCTGTTGGGGAGGGGGAGCTGAAAACAGCGGTATAAATAAAGGTAAATTGGTTGTTGGAGAAGGGAAGGAGAAGGGGTTGCAAACTCCAGTTAGGAAATTCCTGGATATTTGGTGGATGGAGCCTGGATGGAGTCTAAGGGACCTCAGAAGGGTATAATGCCATCGATCACCCTACAAGGCAGCAATTTCCTCCAAGGGAATTAGGAATTAGGATTGCCAAAAGAGATCAGTTCCCTTTAGGATTGCCAGTTTAAGGTTGGGAAATTCCTGGAGATTTAGAGGTAGAGTCTTGGGATAGTGAGATCTGAGGAGGGAAGTTATCTCAGCAGGATATAATGCTATAAAGTCCACCCTCCAAAGCAGCCATTTACTCCAGTGAAATTTATCTCTGTCATCTGGCGATCCATTGAAATTCCCTATGATCTCCAGCCCCCTAGGGAACATGGCTTCTCTGGAGGGTGAACTCTATTCTGAGGCCTATTTGGCCCCTCTCCAAACCCTGTTTTCCTCACACTTCACCACAATATTTCCAGGAATTTCCCACCCTGGAGCTAGCAACTCTAGCCAGGCCTGGCCCCAAGGGGCCATAATAGATCTTGAAAGAACCGTGCACCCTCCCCCTGCCTTTTATTCACAGAAACTGAAGCCTGGAATGCTTTGGTGGCCTAGCAAAGGCCACTGAGGGAATCGGTTGCTTAAAGCTACAGGCACTCTTTTATACCATTTCTGTTTTTTTAAACCCTCCCTTCGCCCCACATTTTTGAGATTTCTCATTTTTCTGCAAACCTGGGGTGTTGTTCAGGTTTGTAGAAAGATCTGTCTTGCCTGTTTACAGCTTTAGTCACTGATTTTAAGTATCCAAAGATTTGACCAACTGCTATTGGAATGTAAGATAAGTACAAGGATCCAACACCTGTGTCCACATTCAAGGGGGATCTTGGATAAACTGTATTCTGAAACTCCAGTTATCTTTCATGCATAAACCAGGCAAAGGCAGGCAAAAACACATACACATTTATTTTGAATTAATTTATTAAAATATTGGTATTTTGCTGTTTCATCTAAAGCTTCTGTCCATTTTCCCCAAGAAGAGCTAACAAAAACTAGATCAGATAAATCAATGAAAAACTGGAAAAAATCAGAAAGAAACTCAAAGCAGCAAAAACAACAGATAAATTAATATCATTTCAGCAGAACCTTTAAACAGTAATCCTTGCCTGTCTAACTCCAACGGTTTTTGAAACAGATTTTCAGTGACCTGGGAAAAGAGAGATGGAGCCAGGCTTTGTTTGTAAAAGCATTTCACTGTTTAAGTGCCACAACAAAAAAGGTCATGAGTCATCTCCTTCCACACCTCAGATGGAGGGACACAGAATCATTTCTTCTGTAGGCTATCTATGCATTGCTAAGTTGATATTGGAGGAGGCAGTCGTTAAAATAACTCAGCACCTGAATGTTTTTAAAGGTCAAATGCAACTACAAATGTAGTATGTTACTTCTGCTTGCCACAGCATCCTACCTCTCATTTTCTGTGCAAGACACGTCCTGGATGGCCAGCTGATCAGAATGCCAAATTTTATTATTTGCTGCATAGCTTCAGGTAGAAATTTCCTAGTAGAGGGGAAATCACAAGCCCACCTACCCACTAAGACATCTGTATGATTATCATGCCTAGTTATCAATTCATGGGTTTCAAACTTATTCTTCATGTAGGGGAAAAGAAAGTAACATATGGTGGTCCTTAGTGTTGCAGATAAGGTCAGCCTTCCTAATTCCTTCATTCATCAGCAGAGCTTTGTAATTATCACCTCTCTCTCCCCCCTTCCCTCTTCTACCTCTAGAGAAGCCTCTGACAAGGCAGATTAATAAACTGGAAAGAGAAAACCTCACTTTATTCTGCTTGCCACAAGCGCTCATGAGCACATATTCTGTTACCTCTGAATGACCATCTCTTGGTGCTATTATTCAGGGCTATTAATCAATGCCTTAATGAGGGATGCAAAAGATTTACTTAATATTTCAATCTCACCCATTCCATTTCAAGGACAAACTCAAATGCCATGTCTTTTACTCTTCCTCTCTCTTAAAACCCCCCACACACTTAGACCTTTAAACTAGAGCATCTTCTTTAGAGATCACTGGAAGTAAAATTGCTGTGTGCGAGTCGTGGTATCTGTAATGAATTTTGTTCACCTCAGATTCATGAAATGGATGTATGCCACTTATTTTAAAGAAAATGGAAATGATCATTGACTTCTGTTTTCTTTGTTCAAAGATTTGGATCTACTACAGAATTGGGGGGGGGATCAAGATCCTTCACTAAAATTTATAGAGTAGGACCAAAGTTCTGTCTTCCACCCTTGATTTGAATAATCATGTATGTTGTGTGTTATGCACCATCAAACTGTTTATGAATTAATGAATTAATAACCCCCCAAATATCCTATCATTAATACTCTTGTACAGGTGTTGCAAAATGAAAGCTGTGTGTGAGGCATATTCCCAAGCGTGGGCAGCCACAGACCCTCCACCCTGGCTTAGGTTTGACCGTTTGAACGTCAGCGACGTCAGGATGGGCGAGAGTGACTACAGCTCCACTGCTCTGTCCCTTAGCTGGCAGGTTCTCCCCAGCCAGAACCCATTTAATTTTCTTTTTTGATGGTCCGTGGTATCCAAAAAACTCTCCTCCAACACCACATTTCAAATGAATCAATTTTCTTACTGTCAGGTGTCCTCCTTGTCTAACTTTCACAACCATACAGAATAATGGGGAACACCATAGCCTGAATTATTTTGATCTTAATAGTGTATTTTACCTTCAGATATTTCAAGAGTGTGATGATGTTCCCCCTCCATCTTCTCTTCTCCAATCTCATGCTTTATTGAAATCTGAAATTCTCCTTGCAGGTATGGCAAACACGTAAAGATCGTGATGAAAAAGCAAGGTCTGTTTGAGAGGGATATAGAAGGAGGGGAATCATCTTCTCTGCTTTGAAGATCCTTATCAGTAAGTTAAAGTCTAAACAATCCATTGACTGCATTGCTTTGCTAATCTTTTTCATAAATCAGAGCATTGTAAGGCATGCATATAACTGAGGAAGTCTATACTTGTAGTTAATATCCTGGACATAAATTCCAGCTAGGTGTTTCTCATGGAAATTATTTTCTGAGGGACTAATACAGTTTCAGAACACTGAGATTTAAAACAACCCTTGGACACGAAAGAGATTAAATGTGTTTGTTAAATAATAAATTGTTGCAATTTATTCCTCCAGCTGTACTGGAATCCTTACAGCTTTAATGGACAGTTCTGTACTCACAAACAGTCCTTGCTGGCATGGTTAATGCCACACTGCAGAGGCCCTGTTGCTTGTTTGATTGTGTGTTAATGCTGCCAAAGGTCAATCTTTTTTGTTTTTAAATCACAGGCTTGGGCAGTCCTATTGTTTAATATTTTTCCTCACAGTGGGGCATCTTGTTTTAATGGATAGCAGGTGACTGCTTGCTGGGCTCATCTCCTGAGAAGCCCTGACACAAAACATCTTTTCTTTTCTGGCTGGACAGAGTCAGTCCTAAATTCCTCACGATATTTTTTCAGGCTTTAAATTTTGCATATCACTGTGGAGAAGTAAGTCTACACCTGTGAGTGATGCCAAATGTATATGTTCAGATTTTTCTGCAAACCTGGGCTTTTTCAGGATTAAAGTGTTCTTGGATTTGGCTGACTTTGCTATTAGGATATATGACAAGCAGGAACTTGCAAGGACTTGCCGAGGTGGGGGTGGGGGTGGGGGGTCTTATTTTCTCCTACTCCACTATTTTCTCTTTCCCTTCCATGAAAGCCCCTATAACCTCTCCCCTTTTGTTGTTCCTCTGCTCTTCTCCTTGACAGCCAACATCCAACCTACCTTTATCTGCACCTGCCTTCAGCTCCCCCCTCCCCCCAGTATCCTCTGCCTAGGAAAGCTATGGCCCAGTTTTGTGGTGCTAGCTGCTGGGCCATGCACACTTGTATGACAGGGAACCCTCAAGGACTTGTGAGGGAGCACATCAGTTTCCCTTGTATCCCCATCCCCACATTATTTCCACTTTCCACCCTCCTGGCAACCCCCATATCATCTCCCCTTTCCCTTCCTCATTCTTTTTCTCAGCAGTTCACCTACATACTTATAGAACGAGGGACCATTTTTGAATTGTATAACCAGTCATGGCATATTGGTCAGACTCTTTTGCTTATACCACTGAAGAACATGAACGGGTTCTCAGTGTTGTTCCACCATTACAGGAAAAGGTTTCTATCAGAAAAGATTCTTATGAGCAATTATTGAATCTATCTAAACGAGGAGTACGTAATGACACGCATGCCTCTTCGTTAGCTGACTATTTAAAAAATAAAATGATACCTAGAGGTTTAAGAATAAGCAAGGCACCAACTTTATTCCGACAGGATGAGGATTTCAAAAAACGTTGGATGGCAATCCTCAATAAATGTTCTTATGATTTAATGTTGCTTATTGTACAACAGGCAAATGCTGAGAATATAAAAATTAAAAAAGGAACTGAAGAGATGAAAGACAAATTAAAAGATGAATTGGATACTTCTGAACTGGCTAGCTTAACTAAGAAATTGGAGTCTGATTTGAAATCCTATACTGACAACATAAAGTCCTATAAAATTAAAATTTTTGAAAGGGACACAATGGATTATTCAAAAAATGCTGTTTATCCTTGGTTTAATATTCAGGAAGGAGGGACAGAACCTCAAAATACAGGCAGAAGATATACCCGTCAAAATCAACGTGAGAGTGATTCCTCCAGCCTTTCCAGCCGCTCCTCATTCAGGGAATACTCTTTAAGACCCAGGAGAGGCTGGGGATATAATTATTTTCCCAGTCGCGGCCGGCGCAGAGCAATCTCATAGTCAATATATCTGATTATGTATTATCTCCTACAGAACAACAGGTTTTAAATTTGGGTTTGGGGTACGTTCCCAAACCCACCTACTCAGCTTTTCAAACCCGCATTGACATATTTAAGTTGGTCCGACTAATTAAATTAAGGGAACATTTTGGTGAATCTGCCTCCCCGATTCGGACATTTCGACCACGTTCTACTTACACTCCCTCCTCTTGCAGTCGTTTAATAACGACATTCCACCATCAGGTTCTTAAAGACCTTACTAAATTGGAAAAAAGATGCAGGTTCCAAGGAAATAATTTTTCCAAAGATGAACATGAGGCTTTAATTAAATTGGCCAATAATCCCGATTTAACCATTAAGGAAGCTGACAAGGGCGGGGCCATCGTCCTACTCAACTCTCGGGATTATATTCAGGAAAATCGCAGCCAGCTGAGCAATCTTAATTATTATCAACAATTAAATCATGATCCCACCTCAAGAGTAATGTTATCTATCAGAACAGTAATTCAGGAAGGTTTAGCCATGGATTATATTACACGCAAGGAAGCTGAATTTCTTTTAAACCAACATCCTCGTATGGCTATTTTTTATTCCTTGCCTAAAATACATTAAAATCTTTCCAAGCCACCAGGCCGACCCATAGTTTCTGGGAATCAAAGTATCACTGAACCTTTAGCTCAGTTTTTGCAGTTTCATTTAATGGATTTTTCAAAAAATACCCCATCTTACATACAGGACAGTAAGGATTTTATAAATAAAATTGAAGGCATTTCCATCCCTAAGGACTCAATTTTGGTTACTTTGGATGTTATAGCCCTTTATACAAATATTCCTTTGGATCATATTAGGGCTATTGTCTCTGATTTGCTGAAGGCACGTATAGAAAAAATTCCCCCTTCTCATTTTTTGTTGGATCTCCTTGACTTAGTACTGGAGAATAATTTTTTCCGTTTCCAGGATGATATTTTTTTACAAGTCAAGGGAGTAGCAATGGGGTGCTCGTGTGCACCTTCTCTGGCCAATATATATATGGCAGATTATTAAAAATCCTTTTTGTACAGTAATTGTCCTTTTATTTCCAATATTTTGGTTTATTTTCGTTTTTTGGATGACGCTTTCATGGTCCTAAATAATAAGCAACACTATGATGAATTAATAGTCTGGCTTAATTAAAAAAATCCACATATTCAGTGGACAGGACAGATGCACAAAAACAAAATTAATTTTTTGGACTTAACTGTGGCTGTTACCTCGGATTTAACTTTATCAGTGCAACCATTTAAAAAAACCACTGACAAAGGAGCACTCCTTCATTATAATTCTTTTCACCCAAAACATTTAAAGCAAAACTTACCCTATGGTCAATTCCTCAGGCTTCGTAGGAATGCTACAGAACAAGCTATTTACAATCAAGCAGCTGATGATTTGACCAAAGTACTTCTCTCTAGAGGTTATCCACATGAAGTTATTTCTCAAGCTAGAGCTAAAGTGGATAACATAGATCATTCTACATTAATTAGTGACCAAAGAAGGCAAAGTGTGTTTCAAGGGATTACCTCATCTTTACAATTTTCTACCCATACCAGGGATATTCAAAATATCATATATAAGCATTGGCACCTAGTACAGGAAATTCCTGGCTGTACTATAAAGCCCAGATTTGGCTATAAAAAGACTTCCTCTTTAAGGGATCAATTAATTCATACTGATGCCTTACTTAAAAAATCTTCTACTATCCCATTGGGTCATTATAGATGTGGACAATGTAACATGTGCCCATTTTCTTTGCCAGTAAAAGAATTTACCAACCCTGTTACTAATTTTTGTTTTAAATTGAAACATTTCTCAAACTGTAATAGCAAAAATGTTATTTATTTATTGAGATGTCCATGTGGTCTACTCTATGTAGGAAAGACAACTAGACCCATTAAATTACGTGTGGGTGAACACAGGTCACGTATTCGCAATAACGTGGTAGAGGCCCCTTTGGTTTTACATTACAATGAAATGAGACATGCTGACACTGACATTCAGTTTTTTGTGATCTGGCAATATGCACCCAAACCTCACACAAAACAAAATATAGACAGACTTCTGTCTCAACAAGAAAATCGCTTTATTTTTATGTTTAACACAATATCTCCTTATGGATTGAATACAGCCTATGATTATTCCTGTTTTTTGTAATATGACCTGATAGCTTTGAACATGTAATTGGCACAAGGCCTTCTCTTGTTTCTAAAATGTACTGTTTCTTTAATGCTAGTTGCACCTGTTGGCAATATAGCACATTTAAGCATTGCTATGAGTACTCATTGTTAAGAACTCTACAAGCCTTCCTCATGACAGATGTGATATTATTCACTGGCATTTGGTATGTATGTGTTAAGACTCCTCTGTATAATTACATTAGCAATATTAATATTCTTAAGATTGTATAGCATATTCAAGTCTCGCATTTTTATATTATTCTTTTTATATAGAGTCAAATATACTTGCTCAAGCCACCTTAAGCCCGATGGACAAAGCATCAGCGAAATAGGAAAATACCGGAATCCTATTTCGGGCTTAAAATATTCTAAGGAAATTCTCCTCAAAGTAAAGGGCAATTTAGCCCTAATTTTTGTTACAATATACTTTAAAATCAATTTTTGGCTCAAAATTCTTCGGCTCCATACAGCCAACATCGATCTGCAACAACTTTTGTCTGCAGTACCTTTCATCTGCGGCTTGGCATGCCGCTAGTGCCGCCCCAGTGAACGGATCTCCAGCCTTCACCTGGAACTTGGCAACTGGGAGACCTCACCCGGCGGAATTTATTTTCACCACGGGACTTTGTTTGCTTCTGTTTCACTGTATAAGGTTTGATTTTTATGACTGAATTATAAAAAGTCTTATTGATGTTTCCAGTAGCCATCAGTGCTTGTTATTTTCCTTCATCTCATGGACCCCAGCAGGTGTGCTGGGGTAGGAGCACATCGACTAACAACTGGTTGGCCGATGGAAAGGATAACACCCCTATACCAGGCCAATGCCTGATGCTGTAACCAATAAAAGTTGTGGCCTTTTCATCCAATTAAGTCTCTCTGCTTTAATATTATGCCAGTATCATCGGTGGGTGAACAGGTGGAAGGAAGTTGCATGCCATGCTCCAGTGGACAGGTTGGCTGGTTGGGTAGTGGGCTCCAGGTGGTCCCCATAAGTGCTAGGTCAGCGATTCAGTATTGGGGTTAGAAATGGAAATCTCCTGTTCAAATCCTCAATTGATCCCAGAGTTCACTGGATGGCTATGGATAAACCACTATACTTCACAAGACTGTCATATTATGCAGTCAGTGTACTGTAGGGGACTACGACTGGGGAGATCCAGATCCAAATACCCATTCTGCCAAGCAGCTGACTAGGTGGCCATTGGCAGGCTGAGAACATCACAACAAACATGCTTGCCAGGTGAACAGACCTTGTTCAAACTCTCTCAGTTTCACACGAGGCAAGCTGCTGAACAAATTGATGTTCCCTGGTGAAGTTAATCTCAAGCACAGTACCATGCCAAGCAGATTTGCCTCTGTGGAGTAGCTGTTGCATTGTGGAATCTTGTAGCTCCTTTTATCCCAGTTCAAAAATTAAAGCTCTCATTTACTAGAGAGGAGGCAGTATCCTCAGTGGGGTAATAAACATTTGGGTCAATAAATTGGTGGAGTTATATTTTAAAGCACAGAATTGCTTGCTGTTTGGCATGATTGGTGCTCACACAGTTAGATGCATCTTTTAAATCAGTGGTTGTTAACCACAGAAGTAGTCTAGGTAGGATACAGGGTTTTCATAACAATTTGAACTCCCTCAATTCTCTTGTCCACCTGAAAGTGTTACATGCCATCTCCTACTGACCCTACTTGGCAGGGGTTATCTATCCACCCACCCACCCGTCCACCCTTCCATTCATCCATCCATCCCACCTTTTGGCATGCTAGTAGTAACAACAGAATACCTGTAAATGCCTTGTAAGAAAAAATGTGCTTGTTGTTCCTACCAAGGTGGAACTCAGGTTCTTTGGTTTGGTTGAGACATCACATTTTTAAAAAAAGTTGAGAACCACTACTTTAAAGGACTGACATTAGCTACATTGCATTGCCTGTTGCTTGTACCTGTAGTGTCAGCAGCATGGGAGGGAAAGAGCAGGTTCCCTGTGTGCCACCTCCTGGGGCTGCTGCTTGCTGCAGCAAACCCCAATGCTACAGGGGAAGGGAGCAACAGGGTTGGTTGATGCCATTCTACCTTTGGCCCTCAACGCAATTGCCTAGGTGTGCCTAGTGTACAGACCCGGAACATCTGAGAAGTATAAGACCTATGAACAGTTTATCCTTTTTTCTAACTGCAAAGGAAGTCAGTTAGAGTGCAATACATTAAATGTTAGTCAGACACCACAGTCTTCCTTTCTTCTTATGATTTTCTGAGGCCCCATGAGATGAGAGAACTTTCTCTTGTGGAGTAAAAGGTAGATACGCCTCCTCCACATGAGGGAAACAGCTCCTGCTGTGGTTTAAACTAAAAGGAAGCCAAAGAAAACAAATTAAACTAGTTTTTGTCTTTAAAAAAACCCACACGAATCTGTATGCCTAGTTCTGCACTCTGGGAATTCTTGCCGTGAAGGCGAACAAGCTATTGAGACAAAGATATTCAACGTGCTAATTTATTTATTAACATCCCCCCTTCACATAACAGTGGGAAATGTTGAAAGGAGCTCTCTCCCTCTGGTTCTCTCTCAGGGAAACTATGTAAACAAGGGGTAGAAAGGAATGTCTTAAATCTTTAATTTGAGCTACTGCCATAGTTTATTAGAACAAAGATGACACCTGATGATGATCCCCAGAGGGGCAATTTCTGCCTTCTTTTAGCTGTTAAATGTGATGTAAAGTGTTCAGAGGAACCCTTTTGCTTCAGAGGTATACAACACAAGTACCTCCACCTTGTGAAGTGCCCCTCCCAAATGATACAGATAATGGAAGGCATGACAACGGGAAACCATATTTACAATGAAGGCCGCAAAGGTTAAGTGGCTAGGGACTCAATTATACTTCTGCCATTTCCAATAAGGCCGCATTTTTTGCTTGTAAAACAATTTCTTTTCCCCCCTTCCTGAGTGGCTGTAAGTGGAAAGTTTGGTTTAATTAATTCACAAAAGGATTTCTGTCTAAAATCAAAGATGTCAGAGTTATCTATCTAATGCTTGTTTAATTTCACCAGATCAATACATTTCTGTGGAAATTCATGCACATTCAGCTCAAAATGATAGGTTTGCTAATGACAAGAGGGGTAAAACGAAATAGAATTTCTGTTCATTTATGAAGCCACAGGTCCCTCACTTAAAAATTCTTTTAAGGTCACAGTCTTTATACAGAACTAAATCCTCCAGTGAAAGCCTGAACATGCTCTAAATTTACTTTTCTTATGCACAACAAACTGACCTAGGTGTTATTCACACAGCCCAAATAATGCACTTTCAATCCACTTTCACTGCACCTTAATGATCATTTGCAAGTGGATTTTGCCAGTTCACACAGTGCATTATTTGGGCTGTGTGAATAGCACCCTAGTTATGAAGAAGAGTTGCTTTTTATACCCTGCTTTTGTCTACCCTAAGGAGCCTCAAAGTGGCTTACAATCACAATCCCTTCCTCTCCCTACAACAGGCACCTTGTGAGGTAGGTGGGGATGAGAGAGTTCTGAGAGAACAGTGACTAGCCCAAGGTCAGCCAGCAGGCTTCATCATGGTGAAACAAACCTAGTTCTCAAGATTAGAGTCCGCCTCTCTTAACCACTACACCATGCAGACCTTGATATAAGCCTATCAGATCTTTAAGAACCTCCAATGAGACCTTGTTCAGAATCCTAGAGCTGAGACACCCCCCCTCCCAATCTACCTGGACCCAGTGCAAGCAAGTCAGTATGACTGGTCCATCTCAAAGGGTTCCCAGGGAGATAGGGTTGCCAACCTCCAGGTATTAGTTGGAGATCTCCTGCTATTACAACTGATCTCCAGCTGATAGAGATCAGTTCACCTGGAGAAGATGGCTGCTTTGGCAATTGGACTCTGTGGCATTGAAGTCCCTCCCCTCCCCAAACCCCGCCCTCCTCAGGCTCCACCCCAAAAACCTCCCGCCGGTGGCGAAGAGGGACCTGGCAACCCTATGCAGTAAGGAAGGGGAAAGTGGTGAAATCATTGCCTCCTTCCTCTTCCAGCCACACACAAGTGGCAGGAGGGAGTGATCACACCCATTTCCATTTCTCTATTAGACCCTCCTGACCCACATGGGTCCCAGGGACAGAAAAGTAGATTGGGTTTCCATAGACCTGACTCTTTTTCCAGGCAGCTGCACAACAGCTATGGGGAAAGGTATTTTTTAAAGTCCCCAGGAGCCTGATTCAGCTTGAAACTGCAGCCTGAGGTAGGGATGCCAACCTCCAGGTGGTGGCTAGAGATCTCCCACCATTATAACTGATCTCCAGCCAACAGAGATCAATTCACCTGGAGAAAATGGCTGGAGATCAGCTGTAACAGCAGGAGAACTCGAAGCTGGCAACCCTATCACTGCAACCTTCCTGTCCAGTTGTTCTCTGTGATTCCTTCAATCCCAGTAATAAACTTTTACATGATGGCAAAGGACTGCTGGGAGGAGGCAAAAACTGGGAAGAGCAATGATTGTTGTGTGGTCCTTGAATAAGTCTTATAGGGTAGGCATGCCATGCCTGCCAATCGGCAAGAGGCTGGTTCTATGACATGTGGGAGGCTGCAGTGTCTTGTATGTCGCTATGTCACTTCCCAGGAAAATCTGGAAGTGATGTAAGTTAGCTCTAAGAATCACCATAAAATCGATGAGGTTTTCCCAGGAAGTAGCATAGCAGTATTGATGATGCCAATGTTTTTGAAAAACCATAGCAGGAAGCTTGGCGGCCCTAGCTTTGCACTGGATCCAACCCAGAGTTGCCCCTTCTATGCTGAGATAAATTTATGATGCTCCACTGTTTAGGTTTGGTGTAATTGCTCTGAACAAGAGGCTTCCAGAATGGAGAGGGAAGCATGTACACTGACTATCCCTGGCACCAAATCTGATGATCTTTTGTAGCAATGCCTGTGGAAAATGATTAAAGGGATTTGAGATTTTTGAAGGGAGGAGGCCCAGGTAAACTCTCAGCTCAGCTCCACTTGCCAGGAGAAAATATGTTTATTTGGTTGGTGTAAATAAAGCTGCTGTTTGTACTGTAGCTCCAAATGTAACAGTGTGGGGTTGGGCTGTAAGTCGTTTTGGGTACCAGTTCTATCAGTTGTGTAAGCTCAAGTTATGATGAAGTCTATTTAAAAGTGATCAAGGACACATGAACTGCTTTATACACATCTGCGTGTTTCACTGTCTTCCAACATTATTTAATGGCTTGCATGTTTAATGTGATTTTTTTCAACCTAGTTTTCAAGATTAGCTTAGTTTTAAAGGGGGGGGGATATCTACGACAAGAAATGAATTGCTTGTGATGGCTGTGGTTAATATTAAACACTATTTCAATCACCTAAAGGCTAAGCATGTCTGTATAACAGCAACAACAATAAATAATAATATTGTCACCATTCCAAATCTAATGTTTGTGTGATTTTTGTATCTGTAAGATGGAGGAACATAAAATGGCTTTAACCTCTTGGCCTGCTACAGCTGTCCAGAGATCCTTTCCTGAACATTGTGTATGTTGGCTGATTGACGAGATTTCTAAAAGCATATGGCTGCCTAAATGTTAAATCTTTATCATTATGTTTACAGAATAGTTCTGCAAAAGCTTTAGATAATACAGCAGCAAAGGGTAACCCTTTGGCTAAAAACAAGCAATTAATATTTTCTTTCTAAAGAGTTTTAAATGAATATCACGGCAGCTTGATGTACTGTGTCTTGAAACAAACATTTCCTATACTGTGGCCTATATCCAACTTGAAATTTTAGAACACCTAAGGACATTTTTGTAAGAAGAGGCAGCAATTTCCATTGATCCTCCTCTATAACTCAATGAGGTCCCCCCTCCAATTTTGTTCTGGGCAGGGTCAGCTGACTCTCAGGCAAAATACAGGGTCTGCTGTAGAAGGAGAGAAATAGCTTTAATTGCTACACTCCCTTTTAAGAAAAGCACCTTTAAGTTTACAGAACTGTGTGATGTCCATGTGTTACAGTTTGCTACATGTACATGTGGTTGGGGGGGAGTACAGCTAGTCATATCTCTCTGGCACATATAACTGTGCATACTTGAGAACACATATTTGGCATCCATTTATAACATATTTTACATGGAGCCATTAAATGTTTTACACATATATCTATATGCATCAAAGAACTAACTTTTCTTTGTACTATAGAGTTTTTTAAAAAATTGTATGTTGACCTTGGGAAAGATTATTTAAATTATAAGGTAACACGTTAACATAAATTGAATGTCTAGCATGGACATCATTTTCACTAAAATCTCAGCTGGGTAAAAATAGGACAACTAAAAAAATCTTGCAAAGTCTTGCCATTTATTTTAATATGAAGTCCATTTATAGGGTTAATCCGTGTTCATGATCCTCACATTAGATCTCTTCCAATCAGAGCACTGATGAGTCAGTTCTTAGATGAACCTAATCATCTCTCTGAAAAGAGAAGGACAGAAAAGAACTTCACTCCTCCCTCCTGGTGAAGCTCTTGAGCTAGAAAATACTGACCAATCTTTTTAATAGGTAAACCTGATTACCGGTATATGCTTTTGTAGTTTGCATTTATTTGACTGTGAAAGGAATACATTTGAAGCAATAACAAGGCATCTTTGAACATATAAGTAGTTTCAAAATGTTATCTAGTCCCCAATTAAAGCCAAGTGAAATTTCTATCATTTATTAAGGATGTAATTGTTTCTAGTGATAAATCGGTATACTTATGCAAGTATTTGGTTAGCAAGAAGACTGGCTCAGTTGTCCACCCAAGTCAAAAATTTTAGTTCTAAACAATGACAGCAACAAAATGGATTTGGTTTCTTAACTGAAAGGCTCTTATTAATATTGTCGAAGGCTTTCACGGTCAGAGTTCATTGGTTCTTGTAGGTTATCCGGGCTGTGTAACCGTGGTCTTGGAAATTCCAAGACCACGGTTACACAGCCCGGATAGCTCTTATTAATATTTGTCTTTTTCAACCAAGGGGCAATGACAGCTGATTTCAAGAATAATGAATTCATTTGGTTCCTCTTATCTGAACTTGGAAACCCTGGGGTCTCGACTCTGGAGGGCTGTGAGACGGCATGCACAGCACAGAAGCCACAAGCAGCGGCAACTCAGTTATCAAACAATGCTCTTGGCAAAACACATTACTGGCACTTTGCATGAAGACTTTGAACCTTGGAACCTCAGGCATTAGGGTCTGCAGAATGGTTCTTGGAGGCAGGCTGTGTTGGTTTGGTTGACTTTTCTGAGGAAGAGACACAAGATTCCAGTGTTCCATTGATAGAAAATAAACGGTTTATTTGAAATACTATGCATAATACACTACACTAGCATGGTGCAAAGATAAATGGTAAAAAAAAAGTCATCCCCTGCTTCCCCCTTCTTACCACAAGCCTCTCTCACCCTAACCCCAAAGGGCAGTGGAGATTGTGAGGGCAAAAAGCACAGGGAGGGGCTGCGGTAAGGAGGGGTCATGGGGCAAAAATGATACCCTTTCCCTTTCTACCAGCAGGGCTTTTACTGGCAGAAGAGAGAGAGTGATTTTGCTTGATTTGTCCTCCTAACTGCAGCCCCCCTGCCAGGCCCATTTGTATTTAGTCCATGGGCTCCTATGACACACTAGGGATGGCACCTTTCCACTCACAATGCAATTCTGTGGGATCCTCCCTGGCCTCTGCCACTTGTCAAATGATCAGTGGAGGGAAATGGGAAGGGGGAAATGGGTTTGCACAATGCCACAATGTCAGTTCTGCCCCCCCCCCCCGCCAACTAGAAGTGGCATCTCCACATTGCAGTGTTGCTCTTGGAACCCCCGGATCTATATAGGATTCTGAGAGTGTCACTACAATGTGGTGACATCGCTTCTGCTTTTGGGGCCAGTCATTTTGTTGCAGCATTGTGGTGATGCTATTTCCACCCATCCCAGCTCCAGGAGCCTCCCACTACTGGAGCCAGAAGGGCTGGCAAACCTACACTCAACATTGTCTTTTGATGGTCTCAGAGGGCTGCTGTAGAGAGGAGAAGCCAGGAAATACTTGCTTCTTCAAGTGCCTTATGCTCGTGGTTCCTAGCATCAGCCCATCACCCAACAAGTTCAACAAGAGTGTAAAGGGATATGCAGAACGTTTAAAACTTTTCTACCTGCAGATATTTAATTTCATTTTCTTTCTAGGCTTTTTGTGCCTTAAAAGCAGCTTTGGTAAACACTGTAGATTTGAACTGGATTTTTTTCTACTTCTTTTTCTTTCCAGATTGCTCCTCAGCCAGAAAGAGAAAGGGATCACAGCACCACTACATAGATCATCTTATTTTGCCCCTGCTATTGTGCTTTCTAGAAGATAAGAATTGATAGCATATCTTAAAAACAACAACAACCTGAAATCAGATCTGCTACTGATTTCTGCTAAAAGCTTTTTTTCCCCTAAACCAACTTGCAAGAGAGCATCAGTAAGGTTCCGTCTGATCATATGCGTACATCCAGGGGTGGCAGTCCCACCCACACACTCACCTGCTTCAGAGAATATGCCAGCAAGGGAACAGCTTTGTCTAGGCACTACTGAGGAAGTTGTGTTACCAGTCTCTCCTGGCAACTGGCAGGAGGCAGGGGGACTTACTGACAGCAAAAAGGCCACATCACTTCTGGTACAGGACACTCTGGTATTTGGGCAAAATTTGGGTTTTGCCATAGAGCTTTTGCCCAAATACCAGAGCACCTAGCATCACCAGCTACATGTTAACTTTCCTTCCAGCACGTGCCAGAAGTGGCATTCCCATCCCAGACCTCCCACCACCACTGATAACTCCTCCTGCCAGCTAACTGATTGGCAGCAAGGGGCAGGGATGGGGCATCTGACAGCCCTACCCAGAAGAGAAAGCACTGGGGGAGTCCCGGGTCAGCTCACCCTCTGTCCTGGCTCCAATGTAGTCTGACAGCATATTAACTCAGAAGCAAGTAAAAGTGGGTTTAAAGGGGCTTACTCTGATTTAGCAGTCCATCTGTCCCAGTACTGTGTACTCTGACTGGGAGTAGGTTTGTGGACCCACGGGCAAGCGGCTCCAAGGAAAGGGGAAGGAGAAGTAACCTTAAATAAACACGCATACACGTACTCTTTGGGAAGTAAATGGCCACAGTTTTTATTGATCACAACAGAATGGAGCATTGGAGGAGAACCATGGGGGCGGATCCAAGATATCGGGTCATTTTGTGGCCTACTTCCACAGATCCATTTACCTGGCAATGCCAGCACTTGAATTTTGAAGACCTTCTGTATGCATAGCATACTCTACACCTAAGGTTCCCCCTCCAATCTGGAAAGAGAGCTCTGCTCTATAGACTCTTATCATCAGATATATGTATGCCTTTATGGTTCTACAGAATTCCTTTTTCTTGGAAAACTAGTCAGTATATCTTTATTTTTATAAGAAAATGCTTTTGGACTGGATCTTTATGAATTGAAAGGGCATATAAACAGATGAAAGCTCTGTAGTTCATACATACATAACACACACATATGCAGCCTATTATTAAGGAATTAATTATTTAGCATCAATTATTTGGAATACATTTTGGAGAATAATTCAAGTGTAAAGTTTGGTGAGATTTATAAGTATATGGAATATTTGTGTGCCTTAGGTAAATAGAACATTTTTCTTGGCTCTGTTCTTTTACGCCTGTTTCACCACTGGACTCTACCCCCTTAACCCCACTTGACTTCTGTTGGACCCCACCCCTTCTGTTGGACAGTTGTGCCTTCCAAGATACTGCAAACATGGTATATACCAAGACATGATATATGGGTCTGATTTTTAAAATGTATGACTTTATGGTTCTATAGAATTCCTGTTTTTTGGAGCATGCTACTGAGGAAAGCCAAACTAAAAGCCTTCCCCATCTCTTACCTTCCCTCAGTCATGCTCTAGGCTTGCCATTTACCTACCCACAACAGGCAAACCCCTGCCCTAGGCTCCAATCCCCTGCCTATGAGAAATTGAGGAGCAGGAGGGGAAAAAACAGCTGGAAAAGGTCTTCCATACTGATGCTCTACAGTCTTTACCATAGAGATTAGGGGAAATTCCTAGAATGTCACCTGGTTGTGATGTCACTTCATCTCTAAACTCCACCCTCCCCAGGCACTACCCTTAAAATCTTCCAGCATTTCCCTGGGCAGTGTTGGAAAACCTATTGTGTTTCACTATTTGAGGTATTTTTTTCTTTGTCCAGTTTCATTAGTGGAAATGAACTGGACAGGTGACAAAACTGCTTAAAGCAAAAAAATATATAGATCAAATAGGAAGGGAGGATGCTCTAGCTCTCCTTGCCTGTGTGCTTTTTAACATTAAAATACAGATCCCCATTCCTCACATTGTACATGACAAAGATAGACTCATGAATAAAAGCATATGACTTCTCTCATAATATTTAGTTTAGTGTTTCAGATTTAAACTTGTTCCCTAAAACACAAAATGGTACATTTATGTAAATGAATAGGGCAGCTGTTGGTGTCTACATTTTTATATCACCTTCTCCCCCCAAAAAGTCTTGTTTTTATAAGACCAGGATTTAGCCTACTTATTTTGGTCATTGAGCTGTTCAGGAGGATCTCTTAAAAAGGGACTGAAGAATTATATTAAAAAACTGTTGGAAATTACTATGGGGTCTCAGATAACTTGTGTAGGAAAACACAATTTGCTAAAACAACCACTTTCATAGGATTTAGATGAGTTTAATTATTGCTGAGAAAATATAAATACTGTGGCTGTTTTCAAGCTTCCATTTTAGAACTTGAAAAACATAGACAACTCAAAATAAGGCCATGTGAATTATGTACAGCTTTCGGGTTATTTTGAGAACACTTTAATCCTTCACTTTCTTTGTCCTTTATATATTCACTGAGAGCATATGCTGCATACATCCTGAATTTAAAAAAAAATTCCCTGGAATCTAGAAGTGCAAAATTGTTTTGCTTAGTATGGCCCTTCTACTAGTGCACCTGAACAAAATATTGGGGGCAGTTCCTCTATTGCCTTAAAGAACATGCAGTCTTTAAAGGATTGCTCCATAGCTCTGTTCAATGAAGTGTATGTGTTCTCTGTAAAAACTCCAACAGAATGGTAGAACCCAAGCACAAATAACTTTCCTTCTCAGCCATTCTGGAATTTATACATAAAACAGTGTTCATACTACTATCAGTGGCCACTGGTAGGTAGCTTTAGTAGGAGTTTTCAAATGAATAGCAAAGGAATCCTACCATCCTTTAGAAGGTTATCAGGCATCCTTCAGAAGATTATCAAGGGTTCTTTGGTGAAAAGGTCTGTAATGGTCAAGAAACTTGCCTGATCATCTCCTACAGAGTGCAGAAAGAAGGGAAAGGTAGAGGGGTTGTATGTTGCATTCACTATTCAGTCAGAGCAGTGGAGATACCTTAAAGAACCAAGTGTAAATTCTATAACATTATCCACAATCTTATACAATGTGCTGGCATTGCATGGGAGATGTGTTGATGTGGAAAGTTTTTTTCCCCTCGATGGGGCTCTCAAACTGAAGTTGTGTTATTTGGAGCATCCACATGCTGCCATCCTCTCATCATCTGTTTTTCAGGGTTTCCTCTCCTTTGCCCCAACCCCCCTGGTTTGCTACAATCTTCCCTGAAAGATTTTTTTTTTGGTGTGTGTATATATATATAATTATAATAACTATAGTATTATACTACTGTAAAATATAAAAAATTATATGTGTGTGTGTGTGTGTGTGTAATTGTTTATATTTTACAATATAGCAGGTATCATTTTTTAAAAAGCTAGCAAAAAGCTATCTGATGGCATGGAAGAATGGTGCTCACTAGGAGATGATCAAAGAAAATATAGAGGAAACTTCCAAATGGACATTCCACTGTCACTGTGAATGCAGAGGCATTCACTGCCTTGGTGAATCCACAATGGACAACCTTCACCGCATGGATGCTATCTGTGATATCACAATCATACCCTTTTTCATATGTACACAGTTTGTTGAATGAATACTGATGTGCATTTCCCCAAAAATAAAATAAAAATTATTATTATTATTATTATTGATGATGATGATGATGTATCCAAGGTCTGACTATGCAGCTTAACCAATGAACCATTTAAGGTGTTTCAGCTGTTGGGCTGATAATTAAGTGAATATCCAATTACCAGTGCTTCCAAGTGTCCCAGGTGATTTCGTGGGTGCCTTGCCTCTATATCCATTCTGCTTACATATAATCCGTAAATTGTGGTCAAAACCAGTTGCAGACCTCTATTGTTTTGCAGCCTTACCTGGTACATATTACTACCAAAACTGGTGGCTTGAATATGAGATAGTGAAATAAATATTGGCAAACGACGAATAGAGGATTGACCAATTTGTGAAGCACACTCACAAAAAAATCTGAAGGGACTGGATGGAAGAAGCTGAAGGTCCTTTATGGTGAGATTTTGTTGACTCCTTAATTAGATTTCCTCATGTCCCTCAATTGACACTCTATTCCATTATTATTTAATGAATATATCTTGATTTTGTCCATGTCTGAAGGATTTTTTCTCATAAATGCATTTGTAAATCTCCATAAATATAAAATAATGCACAGAAGTACAATATGCAAATCAGGGAGCAATCTCAATCACCAATAAAACAGAACAGCATGTTCTTCCAGAGCAGAAATCTTGGTTTTACAGCTCTGTAATAAAGGATTCTTCCAAGTTTCATGTTTCCCCGTTGAATTTCAAATAGATTAAAATCATTTTCATAATCATGTTCGATAAGACAAGTAATTTTTGGTTAAAGAGGAGCCTTTGCTTATTTTTTATCTTTTCATTTCCCAGGACAGCCTGTACTGCACCACATCAATGGCAGAAAGGGGCGGCCAATTTGCAGCCTTACTGAGGGTCACTGGGAAAATTTTATGTCATCATTAAGCCACGACACAGTAATGATCACTCATGGTTTGTGGAAACTAGAACACGAATATAGTTCATATTCTGTAGAATTAGATCTCCAGTTACTTAGAACAGACTTACCTCCTCAAGCACACCATAGACTTAAACAAAATCATTTAGAAGTGGACCTATTTGCAACTACCTGAATCAAGGAGAGGGGCTGTTTTTTTTAAGATAGAGGCACCAAATTTGCAGCATAGCTGCTGGTGACTCTCCTTAGAAGAACCCCCAAGTTTGGTAAAAATTGGGTCAGGGGTCCAATTTTATGGGCCTCCAAAGAGGGAACCCGATCCATCTTCCATTGGAAACTGGAGCGATTTTTTTAGGATCTCCCCACCCAAAAAGAAAAAAAAAAGAAAAAAAGAAAAACAATACCAGTGTGGAAACTCGGGAATTTTTAGGAATCTGAACAATTTTCAGAGCCAATATAGACAAAGACAAATTTTAATTGGTTCTCGTAGGTTATCCGGGCTGTGTAACCGTGGTCTTGGTATTTTCTTTCCTGACGTTTCGCCAGCAGCTGTGGCTGGCATCTTCAGAGGAGTAACACTGCAGGACAGTGTCTCTCAGTGTCAAGTGTGTAGGAAGAGTAATATATAG
This sequence comes from Euleptes europaea, assembly GCF_029931775.1. Taxonomy (NCBI): domain Eukaryota; kingdom Metazoa; phylum Chordata; class Lepidosauria; order Squamata; family Sphaerodactylidae; genus Euleptes; species Euleptes europaea. Next base: position 51,481,624 of record NC_079314.1, read on the forward strand.
TCAGAAAGGGGTTGGGTTTGAGCTGAATCATTGTCTTGCAAAAAGTAACAAAGGTAATGTGCTAACCATTGTCCTGTAAGTATCAAGATAATGTGCTAATGAGGGTGTGGTATGTTAATATGGAACCATTGTATCCTGAAGTGATCTGTTAATGTGTGAAATCCAAAGCTAATCTGCATGGCTATTGTTGACTGTAGTCTTTGTTAGTCTAACAAAGACTACAGTCAACAATAGCCATGCAGATTGTTAGACTAACAAAGACTACAGTCGACAATAGCCATGCAGATTAGCTTTGGATTTCACACATTAACAGATCACTTCAGGATACAGGGATACAGGATACAGGCCGCAGGGAAGGTGCGCTGGCCTGCGGTGGCGGCAGGGCCCTGCCTGTGCGCAGGAAGGCCCCGCTGGCTGCTCCCAGGCCACAGGGAAGGCGCGTGGGCCAGCGTCGGCGGTAAGTTCCCCCTCCCCCCCTACCGTATTGACCCGCGTATAAGCTGAGTTGGGTTTTTTCAGCCCTTTTTTTGGGCTGAAAAACTCGGCTTATACGTGAGTATATACGGTACATAGCAAAACAAGTCTTTATATGACAGCATATGTAAATGTACTGAAAGAATTTCCAAGGAAGAAATTATCAACTAGCCAGTGAGAGATTTCTAAATAGGTTCAGTTCAACATAAACTTGCTTCCCAAACTGTCTCACAATAATGCATGCCCACCAGCTGTAGTACTTTGATTCCTCCCATCCTAGCTGCACTAGCAACTGAAGGCTTTTTACCTGTATAATGCATTTTAACCATCCTTTGTCATGAATATTGGCATGAATTCAATGATGCAATTTCTGTAATGGAATAATATTTCAATTTGCAGAAGAGTCAGCAGCAATTTGTGCAAATTCACCCTCCCACTGCATCCCCCAACTTTCAGCCCATTCCTGAAGGAGAGGGGTGAATGTGCAGCCTCCACAGAGGCTTTCCAGCCGCCAAAATTAAAATAGAAGGCATATTAAAATGTTAAAAGGGGAAATGCCCCTATTGAAAAGAGCAAGGCTACACCACCAAAAAAGGTGGTGTGGACATGCTGCAGCTCCAGGGGGCATTCTCAGGTCCAAAGGGGTTAGGAAACTGCTGAAAGGCAGCTCCGTCCCCATGAATTCCCTGTGAACAACCCCCACTCACACACACACCATACTGGCACCTGCTGCCTCTTCCGGTATTTTGCTCCCAGTATAGCTGCGCTGGTGATGGGGGCCAGCACAGCTCCATGTCTCCCAGGTGCTGGCATGTGCGCCACCGGGACTGTCTAAGTACCCGTTAGTAAAAGGTAAAGGTCCCCTGGGCAAGCACCGGGTCATTCCTGACCCACAGGGTGATGTCACATCCTGACATTTTCTAGGCAGACTTTGTTACGGGGTAGTTTGCCAGTGCCTTCCCTGGGTACTTACGCCAGCATGGGTTCACACCAGCTCTTCTGGAGCTTTGCTCCCCCTTCAGGATTGTGCTCTTTGTTCGCTCTTTGTTCTCAAATACTGTACAATATATGCAAACTCACACGTATCTCTATATCTCTAATGTTTCTATGATTTATTAATACATAAATAATGTTTTAAAAGATGGGATTTTATTGAGAAAATTAAATGCAAAAGGAAAGGAAATCGCTTGAAAATGTTCAGTGTGATTCTTATTCAGTTATTCTTAGGAGTGCATTACAAGAAACAAAGAATCAAGGGTTCAATTTACACAAAGGAGAGATGAAATAAAAATGGAGATTTGGGGGTCAAAACTACAGGGAAGAGAAATTCAAAATCTTCCCAAGCCTGCCTCCAATTTTAATCTAGGGAGAAAACTCTTTTGATTATTTTATTGCAAGGTAGAAGCATTCAGATAAAGTTTTCCATTTCACAATGTGTTTTTTTTTCCTGGTGCTGAGTTATGAGTCTCACTTCTTATCATGGAATCAGAGGTGACTTGTTTCTTTTATTCTTCTGACAGGGATAGAATTGTTTGGATTATGAATATCAGCTGTGTGCTGACAAGTGAAAGACACAGCCAGCATTCAATAACTGACGAAAATGAAACAGGAGTGACCTTGGGAAAAGACGATACTGAAATAGAACGTTCAATACAGCCCTTTTCACATGACAGTTAAAAATTCAATAAATCCTCCTGCTGACAGACACCTGTATGTCATTTTACTACCTTAGCATTGTTCAAGTTGTTTCAGACACATACAAAGATGTATCTATGAGTAGCATTTCTGCAACAGGGCATGTTTTTACAAATACAGTTTCCTTCCTTCCTTCCTTCCTTCCTTCCTTCCTTCCTTCCTTCCTTCCTTCCTTCCTTCCTTCCTTCCTTCCTTCCTTCCTTCCTTCCTTCCTTCCTTCCTTCCTTCCTTCCTTCCTCAATGATTAAAGGATTCCTTCTTTTGTTTTCAATGATATTTTTGCCTTTCTGCATAGCTATTACAAACGTAAAGGGAGGGGGTTGTGTCCTGCCAATCCGTTTCACTAGTGCTGATGCAAGATAGCCTTTGGTTTAGGCAGTATCTTGTACCAGAGGACAGTATCACCTTTAGCAGAATGGATCCATAGGATTCCACCTGTTTTCATGAAGTGGATCTGAGTCATTACCATACCATTCAATTTATTCATTCTATATGCTGTTCTCCTCCCCCACACTCACCAAGCTCAGAGCAGCTTCCAACAAGTTAAAATATACATAGTACATACAAAATAAAATAAATAAATAATAATTGAATATAGGTTAATAATAAAACCAAATTTAAAATCCAGTTTCAGTCAAGCCACTGTAGTAGCAGGTGTACAGTCAATCCAATGGTGCAGACCAAAGCTGCCTTCAGACAAAGAACATTCTGCTCCCTAGTAGTTGAAAAAGCAATGATAGGGGAAGAGAAAAAACTACAGTTACCAACCATAGCACTATGCTAAATACATATAACATGCTAAATACTAAGTCAGTGGCTGCGATCTCAAAGAGAGAGACGTTGATCTACCCATGTTGCCCTCAGCCATAAACCTGGCTGAACATCTCTGATTTACAGACCCCGCAGAACTGGGAGAGGTCTCAGAGCCCTGGTCTGTGTGAATGGAGAGTTTCATCAGGCAGGGGCTATGGAAAAAATGGCCTGGACCCTGGTCACAGACAAACAGACTGACTTTGGTCTAGGGATCACCAAGAGATTTGGGGTACTAGTTCATAATGCTCTCAGGGGGACGTGTTGGGTCCAGAAGGTATGATGATCCCAGGCTGTTTAGGGCTTTAAAGGTTAAAACCATCAGCTTGAACTTGATCCAGAAGCCAACCTGGAGCCAGTGCAGATGATGACGTATTGGTCGAATATGTGTTCTCCAAGGAGTCCCAGCTAGGACGCACATAGCTGCATTCTGCACTGTGTGAAGCTTCTAAAGCAGCTTCAAGGGCAGCCCTGTTCTAAAGCAGCTTCAAGTTCAGGTGATTAAATGCTGTCCTCACTACATCGGACACATGCCTCTCCTTTTTAAGGGAGGCATCTAAGATAACATCCAAACTCCTGACAGAGGGGGATAGAGTTAACTGTGTCCTGTCAAGTGAAGTGAGTGTCTGCCTGACACCCCTACCAGTTTGATCTAGCCAAAGGACCTCTGTCTTCAGTGGTCTGGTTTCAGCTGGCTCTGCCTCAGTCACTTCACCACTTCCTCCTGGCCCCCAGCCAGGCCCCCAGATGCAGATTCCAACTGGTCATCCATTAACAGGTAGAGCTGGGTGTCATCCACATATTGTATTATTTGCAATTTTTATTTTATACCCCAATTGAAAAAAGAGGCAGCCACATCAATAACTAGAGATCTGAATTCCAGTAAATTATATATTTTTAGGACAATCCAAAAAATGATATGGGACAGTGATTCCCAAATAATAAAAGCCGGTGCTGAAGGTATCTGCTCCCCCCATTTTTTAGGCCTTTCTTATCAAATAAACTCTATGGCCCAGTATTTTTCTAACTTAACTATACCCTCTCACCGTAGAGCATTTTTGTTGGCCAGATTTAATATATTCCCTTCAACTGTTGTTAGTGGTAGATACAAGGGAATACCACGCGAAGCAAGATGTTGTAGGTGTCGATGCAAAGAACCTGACACAAACATCATATTCTCTTGTACTGTCCCCTTTTCACACAGCTTCGATGCAGCTTGATTAGTTCTCTTCCACAATTTATTACTGCAATGACTACTGGAAACATAGCCCATTTATTGGATGACAAAAGCTTCGAAGTTACCACTCAGGTAGCAGAGTTCCTGGCCAAGGTCCTAAAGGAGGGAGAAAGAAGGCGGGGAACCCCCACTTAATTGTTTATTATAAAATTTACTGATGATCTGTGTATTCATTTGTTTTTTAGATCCATATCTAGCTGCTTTACCTTGTTTGTTTTGTTACTGTAAATGCCAATAAAGGTTCTGTTTTCTGTTAAAACTAGAGATCTGAATAATTAGTACTCGCTGATTTAAAAGATCTCCCCGTCTTAGGAGTATGGGCATCAGTAGAGTATGGTTGGGGGAAATACCCTCACATTTCCCCCCTTGGGACTTCTTAATTGACTTGTCTGGTAGGAAACATTTCTGTGCATTCAGTTTAAATGCCGATTAAGTTGGAAAACAAACAAAAAACACACATTTCTTTCAGAATTCTCAGTGTTAAATGTTTACATTATGAAAATGCATTTAACACTGAGACTTCTGGGAATTTGTTTTTGCCTTTTCACCATAAGCAGAAAAGTTCAAGAAAGAAGCTAGTATGGGGGAAAGTTTTTTAAACAGAAGTTGGGAATCAACTTGGAACCTGATCTGTCACAGTCCTTAATGACACAACTTCTTATTCTCAGGACCCTGAAAGGTCCCTGGATTTCTTCTGTAAAGCCTTAAAAATATCCTTTTAAGTGTGTATGCTTTGCTTCTTCAGAGAACTTGAACTCCTTTACAGAAGAATTTTGTGGGGTTATACTATAGTGAAGGCCCACCCTAAAACTTTGACCACAGCTATGTGGAAATATTGGAGGCATATGTGTTCTCCATCTTCCCCCTTCCCCCAGGAGGAGTTTCTGTTGACAGTGCTTCTGCAAGTGAATTAAGTTTAAAAAAAAAACAAAACCCAAAAAACCAAAACAGGCAATCTTAAATAAAAATGAGTCGGGATAAAAACGTTGAAGCCATATGAAAAATGGCCACTCTTATTCCTTGGTGCCGGGATTCTAAAAAGCCAAGAATTAAAGGAGGACATTAAATACCTTTTTGATGAGGAAAATGAAATTCTGGGAACAGACCTGAAGCAAGAGGCATGTTGACAATCAGAGCCAAAAGCAAATACCCTAAATGAGCCATAGAGTTGACACCTTCCAGACTTAAATTCCATGGAGGGATCTATGTTAGTCTGTTGAATTTTTAAAAAAGGAAACTTGAGGCACCTTAAAGACATAGAGTTTGATCCAAGGATTTGGTTCCATGAAGGGAGGGACATTACAAGTTATGGTGACTTTACAAATTAATATACTCCTTTCATCCCTACAAAGCTAACAAAATGAGCCAGCATCTGGAAGGGGCTATACAGGCCATCTAGTCCAACCCCTTGCTCAATATTTGCTAACTCCATTTACACCCCACCTCTCTCCCCAATGGAGACTCCAAATGGCTTTCATTTTCCCCCTATCCTCTATTTTATCCTCACAACAAACCTGTGAGGTAGGTAAGACTGAGAGTGTGTGACTTGCTCACAGGTCACCCAGCAATCTCTCATGGCAGATTGGAAGTTTACAGTTTTTTTCTGTTACACAAAGGTAGAAGTTTACTTACCAAGTAGAGTCAAACATGCTGAGTTTATCATCCACAATAGTATGTTTTTTTCTGTATAAAGAACTGTTAATTCCTTTGCATCTTTAAAAGGATATAAACCATATCATTTTAGTACAGTCACATTTTAATGTTATTAACTTTTATATTTGCCTTTCTTTTTTATGATAAAGCAAGAATTGCATTTGAATCATACCTATTTCCATAAAACTATAGTGATTGGTGAAGGTGGTTATATGACAGCAAAGGTGAAGGGTTTTGGTTGTTACTGAAATGCTAGTTATCAACATACCCCTTGAACCTAAGAAAATCCTTCTAGGATACTTGAAAGGCTATGTGGATCACTCAGATATAGTTTTAAATTTTTTCGCTATCACTAAGATAGTTTGGAGCCAGCGTAGTGTAGTGGTTAAGAGCAGCAAACTCTAATCTGGAGAATTGGGTTTGATTCCCCCACTTCACATGATGCCTGCTGAGTGACCGTGGGACCGTGTTCTCTCAGAACTCTTTCAGCCCACATGGAGACAGGCCATGGCAAACCACCTCTGAACATCTCTTGCCTTGACAACCCTATGGGGTTGCCATAAGTTGCCTGCAACTTGACGGCTTTTTACACACAAACACACACAAGATAGTTACAACAGCAAATTGGAAAAAAGCAGAATCCTCTTTAATAAACGAATGATTTAATAAAATCTGGTGTACTGTTTTATTGACAAAACTCACTTATATTAGAAAATGTGAAGGAGCAATTTTAAAAACTGATAAATTTAATAAACACTGGATGCTCTTTATTATGTTCTGGAATGAGAAAATAAGCAACAAGATTTACCCATTTGCCTTTTGTGATTTGTTGTAGATTATTCTGTTGTTTTTTGTGTGTGTGTGTATGAACTCTTCTCTTTTTTCACCTTGTTTGGATAGATATGTATGTTTCCCCCTCTTTTCTCTGTGTGTACAATCATAAGCAACATTTTAAAAAAAACAAATGATGTGTTTTGTTTTTTCATAAGAGAATTACTGGAATACATCAACGTACATACAGAACAGGTCTCGGGGACCAGTCTTATTGGGGGATAGAATGGGAAATTGAGCTTTCCACGAGATGTACATTCTTTACAGACAGAGAGCCTGCAAACCCTGTTTTCTCCACAGCTCAGCTATTGTGAGAAAACATAAGGAAACCTTAATAAAAATGTTTTCATGCTTGAAGAACTGTGTTTGTGGCAAACTGCAACTAAGTTCTCATTGTATTCCTAATAGGATCACATGCTAAAGGATTATGTTGTGAGGAGATCCTCAGTGACATAAAGTAACATAAGTGGATTTACAGGAAGGCTTGGAAGCATATCAGGATTGCTTTAGGCCTTGATAATGTTTTCCGTAAGGACTTCAAGCAAGGCAGCTGCTCATCTTCCATGCAGATATAGATTTACTGAGGTGTGGCTGGTTAATTCTTTTAAGTATATACATATATATATGTATAGTGACAATTTACCGATGAGGTAATTAAGGCCAGACTTTGAATGGGAAGCCCAGGCCCCAGTCACAGATTTTGTGGGAGGTGGTGGTGGGGAAAGCAGGATGTAGCTTTACACTTGAAGCATACATTAATATTTAAAAGGGAATTAAGACCAATATCTAAAGGGGAGGTAACACCTTTCTGAACTGGAACTGGGAGACACAGCTTTGCGGTTATTCTGGTCCTGCCTGGAGGGCAGGTTTCGGAAAGTGATGCTGGAGGGGGGGCTGCTGCACAGTCCCTTGCCCTGTGGGGTCCCACAAGATTCCATATCGTCCCATATGCTCTTTAACATCGACATGCAACCACTGGGAGAGGTCATCCAGTATTATTCTCAGGAGGTTAAATGTCCAACTGGAGAAAACTCTGACGTGTGAAGAATTCTTTGAAACCATGTGCTGGCTCACCAGTGGAGAATTTCACTCCTAAATATTCTGCACTGACTGCAAATTTCAGAGACTTCTGCCAAAGGTGTGCTTCCACCTTTGAATCCTAGGTAATTCTAGGAAATCTTAAAGAGATTCTAGTTACTGTCATCCTCCCTCTAAGAGACTCCACCAAGTTCATTGTTAATGGTTTCTAAGACCTCTTCTGATTTTCTCTGCAGCACTCATCTTAACTCATCAAATCCAAGTTTTTTAAAAAGAGGTGACGCACCAGTCAGCTATATTTCCGAATGTTGCTTACACATGGCTTTAAAATGTCACTTCTCATTCAGAAAGCTATTAGTAAACAAGCTAAATCATAAAGCAAAAGTTAAAAGGTGGCACAGTGGAATATGGGAGATGTTGGCAGAGAAGGAAGGCTGCAGCTGGATTTTAGAGCTGTCATACAAGACAGAGAACATTGGATTATTTGTTTTCAATTGTTATGTCAGGTGTTAATCCATGGAATTTAAACCATCTGCAAATTAAATGTCAATGCAATAGTATAGTTCTGATCATATACTCAGCTAGTGAGGCAAATAAAGCAACTGTATTGCAATCTTACATGTTATTTGATTGTACCATGAAATACAAAATTGTTCTGTTATCTTGTAACAGAAATAATAATGGTACAAGGGCTTAGCTATATGCAGGGTCATTTTTTGGGCCCTAGGAAACCTAGGTTTGAATTATCACTTTGCCATGGAAACTTGCTGGGTGACCTTGGGCCAGTCAAATACTCTTAAGTCTTGACTCTGGCAAGCATTTGGATGGGAGACCTCCAAGGAATACTGGGGCATGATACGGAGGCGTCAATGGCAAACCACGCCTGAACATCTCTTGCCTTGAAAACCCTATGGGGTCACCATAGGTCAGCTGTGACTTAAGAACATAAGAAAAGCCCTGTTGGATCAGACCAAGGCCCATCAAGTCTAGCAGTCTGCTCACACAGTGGCCAACCAGGTGCCTCTCGGAAGCCACAAACAAGACGACTGCAGCAGCACCATCCTGCCTGTGTTCCACCGCACCCAATACAATAGGCATGTTCCTCTGATACCAGAGAGAATAGGTATGCAGCATGACTAGTATCCATTCTAACTAATAGCCATGAATACCCCTTTCCTCCATGAATATGTCCACTCCCCTCTTAAAGCCCTTCAAGCTGGCAAAAAAACCTGATGGCAAAGCACATACACAGGCAAACTATGACATTGGCATGGACTGTTGAGAGGAGGGATGGGAGAGGGAGGAAATTACTGTGCTTCAAGTCAGCTGGAGGGCCCCTGAAGCACACTGCATTCACTAAACACACTTCAATTTATTTTACTTTTGATGCAATTCTGCACTGCTGCCACTAGGTGTGCAGGGAAAGCAAAGCACAGTAGACAGCAGTAGCTCTGATTATCTGCTTGCTATGCCTTTCCGCGACATTTGCTATGAGGCCTCTCAGATGCCGCTAAATATCAAGCCAGCACTGGAGCAAGGCAAGACCAGCCAGCACAGCCCACAGCTGCTACGGTCATTGCCAGGATGCAACCTCCTATCAAGGCTGTTACCTGCTGTGGTCTATGATTTCCCACTTTCTTTTGTTAAACTGAGCTTCATAGTTTTGTAGGTGCATCCAGATCTTGCAAAGGGAAGCCCTGTTAGTGTGTTGAAGCAAAATAGAACAACCTTTCCTTCTCTTCTTCTTTTCCACACTTTTCTTCATTTTGCCTTCAATTCTCTCTCCCTTGTTCTAACCCCCTCTTTATTTATTTATTTTATTATGTTTGTACTCTTCCCTTCCTGTCCCAAAGGCCAGGCTTTATTTTTCAGTCTTGTTCCCAACTCCTATCCTGGTTGGCAATTTAGAACATGTTTAATAGTAATTTAGCAAAAGAAGTTGTTAATATTATGAACAGAAGGGGAGGGTTAATAGTTCCCCTGATCTAACAAAGTAGTAAAAGGATGCTTCCCCCTGCCCCTTTGTATACATGATAATGGGATTTAATCTGCATATGTGGTTATAAACATGAGAAAAAAGTTAGAACTCTTTTTTTATTCTTTAATTACATTTTAAACATTGTTCAGGCAGTGGGTGTTCATTATTGTATTAGTAATTCCTTTGTAAATGCTACCTTTTGACTGTAGGCAATAACCTTTATGTTATTTGACAAATGACAAAACCTTTTTAGAAATATGTCAGCAAAATTAATCCCAATGATCCTAGTATTTCTCATCCTGAACCACTACATAATCAATTTGCCCCTGCTTTTGTGCTTGGTAAAGGTACAAAGGTAAACTGAAATAGATTTCTTACTGATTTACTTACTAAAGATTTTTTTTGTGACATTAAACTTTTGTTAACTTCATCAGATGTAAGAACTGTATCTAGTATTGATACACACACACACACATATATGTACAACTATTAAATTACAGTTAGAAACTTGGCAATAGAGAGTAATAATGAGAAACATAGGCTGTGCAAACAGAATAGATGTGGAGGGCATTTCTGACAGGAACAGCTTGTCTGGAAAGAGAGGAAAGCTGCTTCTGTTTCTTTTCCATATTCATGAAGAATTATATAGATACTAGGGGCCTGCTTCTGATCACTGCACTTGCAATACAGAACAGTGGTTTGAATACTGAATTACTTGGTATTCCTCCCACAAGAAGAGCTGTAGCAATACCTGATGAAGCAACAGCAAGAGCAATCATCCTTTTTTCATGAACTGTAGGCTAATTTAGACTTATAACAAATGTCAAATCCTGCCTTTCTTCCTAATGGGGACCCAAAGCAGCTTTGTGAAAGAAGGTCACCAGTTCTTCATTTTATCCTCACAATAAATCTGTGAGGTTAAGTCTGTGTGACACAGCAACCTTCCACAGCAGATCAGAGATTCAAGTATTAGAAACACATGACAGGTTACTTTAAAGCTCTCTCACTACATGATCCCTGTTGTGCAGATAACCTGGTCTAGGGTGTTCTGATTCCCTTCATTTTGGACACTGCAACTCCCATAATCACCCTGAGATTGGTGGCCAGTTTGCAAACACATAGCATTATTTTCTGATGAGTTATGCCTGCCACAAATAGAGACCCTTAGCTTCCATGAGCATGGGGATGTATCTAGATAATTTGTGCCAGGATATTTTGATTCCTTTCATTTTTAGCCATGGAACTCCTATGGCCCTCCTGAAGATGGTGGCTAATTTTGAGATTCCTAGTTTTATTTTTGATGAGTTATGCCTACCACAAATAGACAGACAGATGGACACATGGATCCTTTTATTATTACAGATGTGTGATAACAGCAAGTCAAGTGATTTGTTTGTTATGGTATCTGGTTTGCAACAGGGTCATGGGGGGGGGGGCAGGTGGAATCTTCATCCAGGGACTTATGGTGGCTCTTGGCAGCCCTGCATTGATGCTCCCCCCATTTGATAGAAAAGTGAGCTGGGCCAGCCCAACTATATAGGCAACCTTGGGAACCAGAGTCCTAGGGGTGCCAAAAAGGCAAAAGGAGTCTTCTCCGGATGCAAGGGGTGCCCCCTGGACTTACCAGCCAGCTGGAAGGTGGAAGGGTGAGATTGGCAGCATGGCCCTTCCAGCACAATATTTCCTAGAATTTAAGTGCATGAGGGCAGCAGTTGGGCCAAACCCCCAGCTAATGCAACATGTGGCATTGGAGGCAAAGCCTCCTAAACACCACAGCAGACAAAACCCGTGAGGGAGACACACCAGTGGAGAGTATGCCAGCCTGGATAGCAGTCATGCACTTCACTAATTCTTCAGCTAACTTGTTCCATCTGGGAGGGTGGAAGACAACAGCTGTGCCACCTCTGCTCCTCCTTCTCCCCTTCCCCATGTTTCCACTGGCTCCACTAGGCTTACAGCTGCAAGTGGAAGTGACCTCTTCAGTAGTGCAAAAGATAGGTTCAATTAGGGTTTTTTTTGGTGCTCTTTGTACTGGGTACCTGGGTTTGCCTTATGGTGGGTTCTGCCCACCATATCTATATTGAACAAAAGCAAATACAATTATTACAAATAGTATGCAAGGTATCGTTTGAATTCTTTCTTCCTGATGGTTTCATTCATACTTCTTCATGTGATTTTATCTGGCTCATTCCTGTAGATTGCTTAAAGCAGAACCCCCAAAGTCCCTTCCAGTTTTGCTGAAAGTAACATTTCAAGACCAAATCTAGTATTTGTTTATATTTCTTTCTCAAGGATTCCCAAGAGCGACATTTTTTTTCCACTTTATGTCCACAATAAACCTATGAGATTCATGAGTTTGAAAGTTACTTGACTAAGGTTGTTGTTGTGGAGCTCAGTGAGCATTTAGAAATAGATCTCCCCCACTGCAACCCAATGGTAACCACTCCATGTTGGCTCTTCTGGCTCTCAAGGGCACAAATTCTTTTGTTTGTTGACTTGCTTGGCATTTGTGGGCAATAGTACACATAAACAGAATCATCCGGGAGTGGTTATGCAGGCTGGGTACAACAATGACCAGCATTTTCCTTCTGACCTAATTTGTAATCTCTGAGATCTCTAAAAGGTTTCTGTTGGCAACATCACCAATGCATCATATTAAGACATCCAATTATGTAGACAGACATTCCCTCTGACTTCCTCACAATTATGAGAGTTACTTTATTGCCCTGGGTTTGAGCCAAATCACATTTTTTCCACCTTTTAGAAGAATTTAAATGTTGCAATTGGGCTGGCTTTCAGTGACCACAGTGGAAGTTTTAGTATTCAGCCTATTTTAATTTACACAGACAGGCTTCTCATAGCCTATCTCCCATGAATAAAATCAGTTTGGTATTAACCTGATTGGTCTCTTACACATTAAAGTGCTAATTTACATTTGGTTTTGCTCAAGACAGCTTACTCATCTTCTCCTATTGCCAAATAGGTGATTTTGGATGCTGGAAGGTTTTTTTTTTTTTAACAATTTCTTTTCAACTGGCAAAAACTCACTGTAAGCAGGACATGCCGCTTGCAACATATCAATAAATTTCTAGATACAATCAATTCTCCTCTGCCTTCCAAGAAGATTCAGCGGAAAAGCATAATTAATCCTTGTCTATGGAATAGATTCATACACTTATTTGAGCCCTACATCTGAGAAGGTACTGGGTCATAACAATTTCAGGGCAGGGGTTAATAAATATATGATTAGATTGTCTTTCTAAAATGCCTAATGCTTCTTTTGCGAAAGGATAACCATATGAGTCATCAAACACAGTAATGTCATAATAATTCTTTTAAAAACACCCTAATCCTTTAGGACCTTAAGATGTGCACCATAGACTTTTTTTTGTAGCGCTAGTTGTATTGAACCAAGATTGAAATGTGCTACTGAATTTTATAAACTATTGCTAAAACTGGCTTAACTATGATCAAAGAACTTCATTCTGGAACATACTTATATACAAGCCATTTAAATTAAAATCCAGTTGTCTCCAGGAATCATATTTTTGGATGCTGTTCAGATGCCAAAGATTATTGATGTAGTAAGGGAGGTTATTTTGTAAGTTCTGATCAGATTTAGCTTAGCATGCTCTTTTAGCACTTACTGGTGATGGTGTGCTGATGGTGGGGATGGAAAGTGCTGTTCAGTCACTGCTAACTTATGGTGATCCCCTAGGGTTTGCAAGGCAAGAGACAAACAGAGGTGGTTTGCCATTGCCTGCCTCTGTGCAGCAGCTCTAGACTTCCTTCATGGTCTCCCATCCAAGTTCTAACCAGGGCTGACCCTGCTTAGCTTGAAGAGCTGATGATGATCTCAGGCTAAGCTGGGCCATCCAGATCAGGGCAGTGTGCTGGACAGTAGATATACTTTGTTTGTTTTTGTCTTTCCTGTGGCCTTTGAATATTTTGAAAGTGAGATCATGGATCCAAGTTCCAGGTATTTTGTAATGCATTGAAAAGTTTAGTAAATCCTAAAAGTAGCAATAGATATTCCTAGTAAACTGCCATTTGGAGAGAGTAAGATTAATCTTTTCTTGATTTTGAGGTCCATTCTGTGACAAAGTTGCTGTATGAAGAAGTCTGGGCATATTAATTCCCTGATGTTAATTCCATTACAGACATTCCACCTCCAGTGTCATCTCCATTGCTTCAAAATGGCATGCATGAAGCCTCCCTCCCCCCCGCAGAAAACCTTCACTAGCCTGCTGCAAACTCTTTTTTGCTTTCCTTAAAATTCTCTGACTATTTTAGCTGAGTAAGAACTGCCACATCTGCTTTCAATTTTCACTTTCAGCTAAATGTGATGGCAACTGTAATCACATCAGATTCTTTCAAGGGCTGCTGAATGTCTGTGTCTGAGAAATAGGTATTTGCTGCTGTCTTATCATTGATGATAGATATTCTCCTTATGCATCATGATAGTTCAAACCTCTGCTAGTAACTGCTGCGGTGCTTGTCATGCTTTGGATTGTGCAGATCCTGCCTGAAAATGTCCAGTGTGTGTGTGTGTGTGTGTGTGTGTGTGTGTGTGTGTGTTCTTGACAGGAGAGAAACATTCTGCTTTTATTTCTGATGTTTATTTCATGAAATCATTGGCACCTCTGCCAAACTGATCGCAGTCTCAGCCAAGATGGCTTCCAAGGCAGCTTCTATTGTTCATATTAAAAAAGTAAAACAAAGAATATGACAGTAAACAACAGAAATAGTCAGTAATATGGCACTGACATTCCAAATATAAATAGCAACAGTGGAACCATAATAAAAGTAATAAAACAATGGCAGTAAATAAGAAAAGTGTCCAGTGTAACAAGATACTAATTTGTTGAATGTAACAGCAACACCGTAAAACTACCAAAAGGAAACTAGTAGTAAGTTCTAAATAGAGAGGCACAGCCTTTTTATTTATGTATGTATTTGTTTGTTGGTGGTGCTGGTATTTCTCCGTTCCACAGACAGGTCTTCTTCAGCTGTGCACCAGGCTTGTGGAATGCCCTTCTCTTTGAGGCTTGCTTGGCACCCACATTGCTTTCTTTTAGATGCCAGACCAAAGCATTTCTGTTCACCCAGGCTTTTAATTAAGGGGTTGATCTTTTAACACTTTATAAGTCTTGAAACTGTTCCTTGGAGCTTTCAGTAGTCTGTTTTTTAAGGTCTATGTTTATATGCTGGCGGGGTGGACAGGTTAGGCTCCTCCTCTCCCTAAGAGTGACCAATGAGAGCTGATGGAATGTTGGTGATTGAACAGATGGAAAACAGCAGTTGGGAACTGACAGTTAGGGAGAGAGGGTAAACAGGATGTCTGATTGAGTGAAGCTGAGGCGAAGATCAGCTTAAAGCTAGCTGACTAAAAAGAGTCACTTTGTTACACAAGATCCAAGATTCTGGAATAGTGGAACAGTTCAAAAGCTCAGTGGAAATGAAACATTGTAACCTCTACCTTGTTTTTTTTCAGTGTTATGTTCAAACCATGAATAAAAGTTAACTTCTTGTTTTGTTTAACCCTGTGTGTCTCAGGGAAAGAAACAGACCCACACATCAGTGAAGATCTTGGTCTATATATGTTTAAGATGTGAATAGATGGTGGCAGTGTGTGAATGGAATAGTGTTTGAGCCCCCAACCCCAATATCTCTGTGAAGTGTTTGAGTGAGGGCCTGTTATTAAAGGGTGCTGGGCTACCGTGTCTGCTGCTGTTTGTGTGAGTGAAAGAGAGGACCTGAGAGGGGAAATGATCATGGCTTTCTAGAGATTTAAAACACATACATGGGAATGGTGCTAGAGGGAGAAAACCCTGTGCTAGAGGGAGAAAAAGGTATAGAGGGTAGTCGGCACTCTGTGTGAGTGGAGAAGGTATATCACAACTGGGCTGGGGTTTTAATGGTAGATTTTAACTGAAACTTTTAATGTTTGTAATTATTTTTATTTGTAAGCCACCCTGAGATAGATAGATAGATAGATAGATAGATAGATAGATAGATAGATAGATAGATAGATAGATAGAGACTTCTACCTGAGAGCTGCTGCCAGTAAGAGCAGCCAATATTGGCCTTAATAGATCAGTGGGATGATTCAGTATAAGCAAGCTCCATATGCTCCTGTATCTTGGCAAATAAATATAGTGTTATGGAAACCACAGGCTCTTAGGTATATTGCTAGAAAGTCAGTTTTATATTGCATTAACCATTTTTGATTGCTCAGTTAAATCCCTGTCTGTATCAAGCACAAAGAAAATAAACTGATAGTATACAAATGGAATGCAGACTTTCTGGGGATGCAAATGGGAGAAGCTGAAGCAGTAACCTCAAACATCAAGAGTGATGGGAAAGATTATTTTAGTTAGATATAGAAGAGACTCACATAAGAATGGATAAATGGAGCTGAATTCTGAATCAGATATTATAGCAATAAATCAATTTTGAGATAAGATCTGATGGTTGATAGAGATAGACACTTTTGAATATACCTGGAATTCTAAACATAGAAGCAGAGAGTGAGAAATAGAATGTTAAAGTAAGTAAGCAATTTGAGATTATGCTGCTCAAGCCTGACTTCAGAAAGAAAGAAAGAAAGAAAGAAAGAAAGAAAGAAAGAAAGAAAGAAAGAAAGAAAGAAAGAACACATCCTGCAACAATGAGCACTCATTCTCAGGTGAATGGGTGGCAGTGGAGTTTCAGAATAGTCATCACAGCTTTTGCTTGGCTCCTATCCTCTCACTTGCTTCCCTCTAAGTGGCTATTGCAGCCTGAAGGGTAGTGAGCTGGAGCAATGGACACTTTAGATGCTGTGAGACATAGTGGCAGTTGCAGATCCAGGTCGATAGTATAAGGTCAAAAACTACAACACCACCACTGTACTTTGAACAACAATCTTTATATAATTTTTTTTTATATATAACTTTGCATAGATAAATGACAGAAGAATTTTTGGAATGCAAACGGCCAACCCAACAACAACTGTGATGACATAGGCGTAGCATGAAGGACTGGATTCCACGACATCAGCCAACCCCATGTGGCTTGATGTACAGCAGCTGAAACCCAGTGATCCCGCTGGGCTGCCCCCCGTCCGGCCAGTGGCAGGGCCCTAAGTCACCAGGGCGAATGCCGCTAGATGTTCCCTGTCCACTGAAAAGTGGCATCATCAGTGATCTCCCTTGATGTTGCCACTAAGCAACCTTTGGGGGGGGGGTCCTACCTTGTAGGACAAGGAGGTACCATGCCTCCTGAACCTTCTGAATCCAGTCCAAATGCTTTCCGCTTGAAGAGATCTGGGAGAGGAGGGTGGGAGTGACGAGAACGGCAAACTGAAGGGGGGCCTCCGAGCACCTCCCCTCTTTATATGCTGGAAGCGGACCAGAGTGAAAACTCCTCAGGTCCTGCTTCCTAACACCGGCCAGTTCTTAAAATTAAAGGGGGGCTACTCGATTTGCCCCTTCAAACTCGGGAGGCTCTGCTGATTGGTGGAAACTCCCGGGTTGGCGTGTGCCTCTCCACATGCTGCAGCAGCGTTCCGGGCCACGTGCCTGTCCACCCATGCCGCTGGGAGCCTCCGGTTGCCTTTTTGACCCTCCTCCCGGCCCAGGCTCTGCAACCCCGGCTCCAGGTAAGTCCTGGAACCTATTATTTAGAAGTGGACGTCATTGGCCATACTCAGGGGAGTGATCTTTCAAGCCAAATATATTAACAAAGTCATCTCTAGATTCAGCTCTAGAGTCTGTTTTGTGTGTGTGTGTGTGTGTGTGGGAGGGTGCTGTTTCTTGTTTGTAGGCTGTGTGTTATTTTGTTTATTGCCTTGGTAGTTCATGGTACAGCTAACTAGTGAGATAATGCTCAGCTTTTCATTATCTCTTTGCTTCTCTTCTTCTAGATTAGAAAATGCTATGGATATCTGGGGCCTGACATCTCTTCTATTATTTTTTAATGTAGGATGAAACTAAGTATCCCATCTACTCATCATCTTGGGGAGTTTGTTAGCTTAAGAACTTCAATCAGTACATATGTTCTCGGGAAGATAAGGAAAGATGACTGAATTGAGTGTCTGCTTTCCTCACTGGTACTTGTGCATCTCAGCCATGATGGGATCTCTGAGCCACTGGGATTATCAGAGATCTCATAGCAGAAGAGATATATGAATCATCCCAGTATGCACATTGCAGCTAGAGAAGTTACTTTGAAAAAATCTAGCAAATTTTGAAGCAATTTGGAGTTCTATTCCTGCTCAGGGAAAACATCCAAGAGATTGCAAGGGAAGTGGGGGGGAAAAACTGACAGAAGGACAAACGACATTTCTTACGAGCCTTTTCCACATTGCAGACTAGGATACCCTTGAAGACAACCCAGAAATGAAAACTGGTCCAAGATGTGGAAAACTGACAGTTGTCAGGGGCTAGCTTCTGGGAATATATGTTGCCCAATTTGAAACAGTTACACTGGCTACCAGCCTGATTCTGAGTTCATTTCAAAGTGCTGATTATGATCTTTAAAGACCTTCACAGCCTGGGACCCACATATTTGAAGGACCATCACTTTCTGTATGTTCCTGTTCTCCAACTCTGGTCTTCAGGCAGCCATCTGTTGGCTATCCCACCACTTAGGGTGGCCCAACTGGCCTCAGCCAGAGCCCTGGCCTTTGCCATTGTGGCTCTGGCTCTGTGGAATGGGCTCCCTGAAAAGATGAGGGGAGCCCCCTCCTGGAAGATCTTCAGGGGGCACTGCAAACCTTGCTTGTTTGCCAGGGCTTTTGCCAGGGTTTAAATGGTAGGCATCTTTTACGGGGGGAAAGAGAATGAGGGTTTGTTTTTTGCAACTGAAAATATTTTAAAACAATTACTGTGAACTGCCTTGAACCATATGGAACAGCAGGGTATAAATGTTAAAATAAATATAAATGAATTAGTGGAACCCGAAAACAAGTCAAAGTGAATTATGAACACTGTTTGCTTCTCGCCACCACTGAATGGCATTTTGTGAACAAGAAATAGTCAGTGTTGATGAAAATTTGCATAGATTTCCATTGCATTTCTCCTGTTGCAGAATTTGGAGGTGAAAATGGAAATTCCTGCTTGAAAAAAAATCTTGTCCAGGTTCAGGCAGATAACCAAGAGACAACAAGCATAGTCAAAATACAGTCCAGGTGTCAAAGTACAAGTATTCAGTAGTCCCGGTATAAAAATGAGTAGAGTGAATCCAAAGGGCCAAAGACAGGTCAAATGCACCAAGATCCAGACCAAGGCAGGGCCCAATGGCAGGCACAATGGAAGGTGAACAAGTTGTTTCCACACTGGCTCACCCTTTCATGGCTGCTTTTATTAGGAAAACTCTTTTGAGTCATTCAGGGCCAGGTGCGACTCATCAATGGCTGAGTAGCCTGTGTGGCTGTCAGCCCTGATCCTGTGGTGATTCAAGCTCACAGGCAGAGGTTGACTGGTGCTGAGCTACCAACTGCATGCTATGGTGCCAGTCCTGTGACTCTCTCTGAGCGCACCTTATCCAGCACTCCAAGGGCTATGGTGATCTCGAGGGTGAGGCTGGTGGCTGTGGGGCTTCTGCTTCAGTCCCCAGGATGTGAGACTGAGGGCAATGGCCACTGGCTTCAGCCCAAGACTCTCCCTCTGCACCTAAGTCTCTTCCTTGTCTGGTAGGTTTTCCTGCAGCATTCAAGGGTGGGTCCGACTTTATCCATCTCCTTCTCATCTGAGGTAATGTTGGCAAGCAGACCCATGACACTTCTGAGGAATTTTAAAGAAAGCCAAATGAATTTTCAAAGAATAATTGACGTTCCTTGGGGAGGAAGATCCTCCATGTATTTACTTGTAAAGTAGAGAAAAGCTGATACTTCTGTGGATTTCAGATTTTGCTGCTTCTTGGTAATATTTGAACCAGATCTAATTAGGAAGAAGTTTGAGGACTTCTAATGGAGTCAATAACCTCAACAAACATACAGTAGCAATAAGATCTGTAAGCTGGGCCAGTTTAATAATACTTTTCAGATTAAAACTTTGTAGAATGGCAAAATAATTTGATATTAAGTAGGTTGAGTTTACAAAAAATGGATTGGGAAATGGAATAGAATATTCAAAGATGTTTTGTAAATCATTTCAATGAGAAATATTTAAAATATTTGTGAGTGGGTAAGTAGGGTACATGAGTTAATGCCATCTAAGTATCAAGTTAACAGAAATAAACAGGCTCTGAAATTAATAGTCAGATTCAGTTTTCAGAGCTATCACTTCCAAAAGGAAAACTGTGAATTGCAGAGCCCTGTGGAGAATATAGAGAAATGCTAAAGAAGGGGGGGAAAGGATATTAAAAATGCAGAGAGATGAAATAGATAGCCTACAAGAATGAAGAAAAATTGTAAAACAGATAAAAGGGATATTAGAATGGAAAGAGAAAATTGAAATAGATATTTGTATCAAGAGATACTAACCACATTTCTAAAAGGGTTTGAATACTACAGAAGTAAGAGATCACTGAAGGATGAAGCTGAAAATTTTCAAGATGGAATAAGTAATGGAGTTTAGAAAAAAAAGGAAAAGAACCAAACCATTCAATTAACTTTTTTTCTATATGCTGTTCTATTTATGAGAGAACAATGAAATCATGTCATCAAGTATTAGCTGGGTGGATGGGGTCTTGAAGGTTTTCAAAACCTATGAAGAAGAAATATTGTATTTGGACAATCGACTCAGCACAAAATCTCAAGGATGAAAGATAAATGATTTTGGAATGCAAGCATGAAACCTCACCTAAGAGTAGATGCAACAGTTTGCTGCAGATTAACAATACACTGAGGCACATACTAGCAAGTCCAGTGAAAATTGTTTGGACTACTGGCAATTTCAGTGTTGCTTAATGAAATGTACGATCCCAGAACAAGAGACTCAAAGGTTAATAAGATGTTATAGGTGTCAAAGCATTCAAAATCACTCGCTACACTTGACAGAATTGGTAGCACAAAATGGCTTCTCTCTTCCTGAGGTGAAAGACCATCCAGAGTTTTGACTGTGAACATTGAGAAAAACTTCACTATCACTTTGGATCAAGGCTCAGGAGGTTTTTTTTTTTTTACTGTGATAGATTATTTCTGGGTAGGGCATGACCATTTTGGAATTCAAATCAGTGTTGTTTTGCAGCTAGGGACCATTATTTTCAGTGGGGAATGGATATAATGTCTGGGAGTTTGAGTGGTAAAAGGCCCCTTGCGATGCGTTTACACCCGGCAGTGCCACATTACAAGGGGCCCTTTACCACTCACTCACAGTTTGAGTAGTATAAGGCCCTTCGCGGTGCGGCCCTTCCGGGAGTAAACCGGAAGTGATGTGCCGTGGTATGTAGGCACGCATGCACGTTTGCCCACTGACCCTCAGCTGGTCGGATGGCAGAGGGGTGGATTGGTGGGGGTTTGCCTGTTACCTTTTGCCCCAGGTTCCTGCCTGAACCAGGACATGGGGAGCAACAGTTGTAGGGTTCCACAGTTTCACATAGGAGCTGTTGGAGCAGCTTCTATCACTTTAGCAATCACAACTGCTTATGAAAAGGGACTTGCACCTGCATGAATAGAGGAAGCCATGGACACTGGGGAACCAGTTCATACATTTGATGCCTTCCTAGGATTCCCACCAAACACAAGCCTGGGAGCAGCCCTGCATAATTCCGTGGATGATCAGATGAAGGCTTTTTATTGTGCAACTGGTTTCTGAATAAACAGCCAACCAAACATATAGACTCCAAAATGGTTCTGACAAGTAGCCCTTCCATGACTGCTATTCCAGCAGGAAATCTTCTTATACACCAGTCCGCTTGACTGTTGTCCTTTAAACAAACAGGTACATCTTAAAAGTTAAAGAAATAGACAGCTTCTCACACAATTAGAGACACTTGTGCAGACAAATGTTCAAACAATTAGAGACACGTGCAAACAATCTTGATTTTTCTCTGTGGTGAGTGCAGACTTGCAAACTCCAGCTTGGGAAATTCCTGGAGATTTGGGGGTGGAGTGTGGGGTTTGGGAACAGAGAGACCTTAGCAGGGATGTCAAGCAATAGAGTACACCCTCCAAAGCAGCCACTTTCTCTAGGGTAATGGATCCTTGTAGTCTGGAGGCTGGCAACCCTAGTGACTGTCCCTAGGGTTGCCAACCTCCAGGTACTAGCTGGAGCTCTCCTGCTATTACAACGGATCTCCAGCCAATAGAGATCAGTTCACCTGGAGAAAATGGCTGCTTTGGCATTTGGACTCTATTGGCATTGAAGTCTTTCCCCTCCCCAAACCCCACCCTATTCAGGATCTGCCCCCAAAACCTCCCCGCCGGTGGCGAAGAGGTACCTGGCAACCCTAACTGTCCCATTAGGAACACCTATGGCAGTTGGCCCAGTGTGTCAATTCAGACCTCCTACACGCCATCAACAGAGGTCCAGAATGGTGTGATCCAGCTTGTGTTTGTGCTTTCACAGGGTAATGGCAAAAGGAAGTCCCATCCAAAAATGGTGGCTTGTGATCCAGCAGACCACAGCCCTAGAACTTCATTTCTTCAAATCTGAAATGACCACAATAGATGGTATGGTCCTATTGCTTTTGTTTTACTACCAAAATTAAAGCTCTATTTTACATTTCACTTGTCTTCAGGCTACTGATCTTTTCTCTGCTTTTATCCATTTGCTTTTATTTCTACAGCTTCCTCATGAGTGTTTCGTAGAGCCTGTGATGTCTGCATACTTGTTTATCCTGGCATTGTCAAGTAGCAAGAATCAATGGCCTTCCTTTCCAAGTATTCACAAATCATTTTCAAGAGTTTTGCTGAAGCCCTTTGCTTAGATATCTGTTAGCATAGTCCAAACACTTAAAGATCTGTATGACACTGTAATTTTATTTACTTGCTCCTTGTCTTGTCTTTTGAACATCAGCTCTTATTCTGAAGAGGTGGGGGGAAGTCTTTTGTTTCCTACAAGTGTTTGGGTTCTTCAGGCATTGACCTGACACTTCTATGCATTGAAATATCATATTTAGTAGCAGCTTTATAACAATGTTGTCAGGCTCAGCAAGTCTACCTTACAAATAACAAAGAGACCACTCTTGGATCTCAAGGAGCTCACTAATAGAAAAAGCTATAATTTTAAAATCATTCCAAGGGAAGGAGGAGAAGAAAGCCCTGGGCCAAAGTTAAAGTGTAGTCCTTTGAAGGAGAAAAAAGGGAGAAGAATTATTTATGAGTTCATTCAAGGAGTTGCTGTAGCAGAATGGCTAAGAAGACCTTGGAGAGACCAGGTTCAAATCTCACCTCTACCACAATTTCACTAGGCAGCCTTAGGCCAGCTGCATTTTCTCAGCCTCCTATCTGGAACATGGGATGATAACAACAGCTCCTGGGCTGTTGTGAGGACTACTTGGAACACTGATAGCACCATACATATGTGCTGTTAATTCGCAACCAACTTATGCTAACCCCAACAAGGGGCTTTGAAGGCAAGAGAGATGCAGAGGTTGTAGATTGTTGCCTTTGCAGAGCCTTCCTTGGTGGCCTCCCATCCAAGTACCAACCCTGCTTAGCTCTGACGAGACTGGGCTATACCATGTCACCTTCCCTCCCATGAGAACATCAAAAAAAGAGTATTATTGCTATTAAAGTGTCCTGGCAATAGAAATATAGAGCAGCTTCCACGCAGGTGTTTTTCTTGGGGTACAAGAATACCCCACATTTAAACAGCACTTGCTATTGTTAGACATTTTCCTTTAAAATGCATATGAGTTGATGCTGGCTTTCTCAGAATAGCTTTAGTTCAAAAAATAGTTTTTTGTTGTTTCAAATTCAAAATAAAAAGTATAACTGCATAAAAGGTTAACATTCCTTTAACTATCTCAGTTTCTCATTACATATTTCCCTTTTTGGTGCTTTCATTGTGAATGGATCTGGAAAAGTCTTAAATTTACTTTGGCCACTACTGAGATATTCTATTTGGTTATGGTGAGCAACATGTCCCTTTAGCATTGTGAGTTGAAAGGGTAAAAATCATGACCCAACTTTTTTAAGGGGTCCCTGTGTGGGTTCAAACATTTAAAGCCTAATATTGAATCAAATCTATCATGTTTTATCTGTACACTCTTTGGAGTGCCCACATGATTAGTTGGCATAAAGCAACTGGCAACCTAGCCAGGTCAGCTGCCTTGAAATTGAACTGACTCTGATTTCAAGATACAGAACCAGTATTATTTATTCAATATGCAAAAGGACAGGGGGAAAACTGCTCAAAATAAGCATCCCACATTCAGTTAAAGTGT